>NC_084526.1:18152807-18315307 GCF_024500275.1 Phycodurus eques
TTAAAACAATGATATGGCACATTCCCCTTGTGTTAAGCACATTCGCAGTTTTGACTTTTTACCTTAAAATTATAGCTTTTTTTTTTTTATTCTTCTAGCATTGTGTCTTGTAATAATCCAACTTTTTTCTCAAAACATTTCTTTTCACTCATAACATCACACCACGAGTCTCATATTATTATGATGATGATTATTATTATTATTACATAACATTACCTTTTTTATTTCTCTTTTGTATGCTATACATTCATTATTCTCATAACTTTACACATTCTTTTTCTCATATCATTAGGACTTTTTCCTCATAATATCACAACACTTCTTGGAATATTGCTATTCTCATAAAATGAGTAAAATGATTCTCATGAGATTATGGCTTTATTCAATAATTATTTTTCACTGAATAATCTGACCACCCATATAATATTATGTATTCTCATTACAACAGGTCGTTTTTGTCATATTATTAATTCTGACTCTTTTCTCTGAATATATTATTCTCACAACCTCACCTCTCTACTCTTATAATAAAATTATGACTTTTTTTATACTCTGTAATCTGACTTCAGTCACAAAACATTACCATTTTATTTTTGTTACATTACTTCTTGGTAGACTAGTAGTTAGCACATGCACATCCATCTCACATTTCTCAGGTGGGGGGGTTTGAATCTGGACTCCGGCCTTCTTCTGTGGAGTTTGCATGTTCTCTCCATGCATGCTTGGGTTTTGTCCGGGTGCGCTGGCGTTAATGTGAGTGTAAATAGTTATTAGTCTATGTGCTCTGTGATTGGCTGGCGACCAGTCCGGGTGAACACTGCCTCTCGCCCACAGTCAGCTGTGATAGACTCCAGCTCACCTGCGACCCTAGTGAGGATATGCGGTAGGCTATAGAAAACGGATGGATGAACATTTCTTCTTTTGTCATAATATTAGTAATGCATTGGGTGAAAATAGTTTATTCCTGTACTAAGAAGGCCTTTTTACTACCTGTTGTTCTATTCAGCGTCGTCCAAATAATCCTTTCTAAAGCCAAATTCAGTATTGGGTCTCAATAATATGTACCCTATACTGTGGTACATCATCGATGAAATTAAAAGTCCGACCAGCTTTATTTACATTTTTGCATGCATCTCCAATCCAGTTGCTGTCGCTTTCACCACATCAGGTCTTTTTGCTCTGGAACGCTCCCATCGAGGGGGCATCCAGCTGACTCCTTACATGTTTTAAACAGCCCTGAAACGTGCCCTGTGCATTGTTCCTGTGGCAGCACATGTGAAATCCATGTGAGACAGAGAGAGGGAAAGGGGGGTCTGAACCACCTGCTAAGTATTACCATAACGCACTTTGATCAGCGTCTTCATTAGGTTGTTTTGTAATCGCTCTTCTTTTATGGCTGGAGCTGACCAAAGCGAGAAGGGGGTGCTGCATTGATACAATCCACATGTTTCTTTCACCTGTCTAATAAAACACTAAAAACGCTCTCAAAGATGTCCAGTGTGCCTTTACTGATAAAACGAAAGCGGGGTTCTTTTGATTCCTATTTATAACCTACATTTCCTCCTCTCTCTTGCAAAGCAGGAAAATTCAGTGGTAGGTACAAAGAACACTTTGTTAGTGCAGTTGAGTTGATTTTCAGGTATTTTTGTACTCCACTTGAGTATTTATTTTTCTGAGCACTTTTTTACTTTTACCCCCTACATTTGAAAACAGATACAGAATATGCACTTTATACTTGTTACTAAGAATGATTTGGGGAGAATGCATTGCTTCTGGCATGTGGATCACAGCTGGCCTGTTTTGGCTGAAAAGTCTTGCATGCACTATGGGCCATGTAAAATTATTCATGTATAAGTATACAAAGCATTCAATTTGTGTAGACGAGGCCCCAGTGACGGAGGTTTACAGATTCATTTCCGAGCCTTGTCCAAGGGATTTGCTTTGATCATAATTGGGGCAGATTGCTGGAAAAAAAAATGTATTAGCCTCATTTGTGAAAGTATAAATTCCATTTGACATTTGGGGAAAACACGCTAATGGGGTTTCTTAAGGAAAAGATAGATTCAACTTTTCTTCCGCCGAAACAAATGACTGACATTAGAATTGATGTGACTCACTGCCAGCAAAATTATACGGGTGGTCATGGGCACCCCTGGCCATCCCCTGATGGTGCCCCTAGGTTAGTGCTAGCTAGGCAAGCTTGTACATTTAGGTAATGAGAGACTAGTATCTTGTGCAGTGCTGAGTTAATCAGCATATAACAGTTAATGAGTGGGACTACAATTATACTTCAGGCACAAACAAACAACAAATCAACAGTCTGAGCGTTACTGTTGGAAACCACCCTGCATCTGGCATTACATTAACAGAGAATATATCAAAACTGGAGGCATGTAGTTATTTTCAAGATTCACAGACAAGAGGAAACATAATTAGAGTTTGAAATGGGTGTTTTTTTTTTCTTTTTTATTTGTTTATAGTGAAAAATCGACAAGCCTGTTGATTTAGATAATCTTAGGCCAGCGTGTTGCGCAAAACTGGGCATCTTTAGCAGGACATATAAAATCTGGAGGCCTTCTACTGTTTACACCGCATAAAGGTTGCACATATAGTAGTTTTAGATATTTAGCTTTCATTAGCTAAAAGCTAGGTTAGCCTGTTGAATTTAGATAATCTTAGGCTAGTATTTGTGCTAAGCTAACACACATTTGGTAATTCATGCGCCATCATACTCATCGTGGCGCCTTTTTGAAAGTCGGTGGAACCGTTGTTTTCCATCTTTCCCTGTGTTCGCGTGTTTTACCTTGCCGATATACACCATTAAGAATTACGTAACACAGATGTCCTACTTTTAATTGCGATTCTGCAATTTCTCAAAAGAGAAAACTTATATACGTTATAAGACTCAGACAGACAAGGCGGCTAGGGTTTTGTGCCCTTTATCTAAATACAGGACAGTATGTAGGTATGTGTGTAGGATACATACAAAGTCCACACAGGCGAGGCCAGATTTGAACCCGTGTACTCAGAACTGTGAGGCAGATGTGCTAACCAGTCACCGTACCGCCACGTGTCAGTCAATTAAACTTACAAATCCTACACACATACCTACATACTGTCCTGTATTTAGATAAAGGGCACAAAACCCTAAACAGAGAAATATTAAAGTTGATGTCTTGTTTTTTTATTGGATGAAGCCATAGGCAAGTCTGTTGCTTTCTATGATGTAAGGCTAAGCTAAGCTAACCAGCATCTGGCAGTGCATTAGTGACAGATATGAACAGGCTTGTGGGCTGTTATTTTTCATGAGCCATGAGGAAAAGCATAATATTTCCCAAATGTTTTTTTTTCATCTCTTTGTCATAATTTGTTCGGGGTTAAACACACAAGCTTAATGTTCTTTGTGTTCTGCTCATGTCTGAAACCTGTTAACTGCATAGCGCTGCGCTCCATCCATAAAGCCTCGTTTTTAAGTACATTCCCTCAAGTGCACATGTCAACTATCATTCACATGTTCTCGCTGTCAATCAGCTGGCCCATGGAGACATTCGGCAGTGTCGTTTTGTTTCCCGATCGGAGGCTCTGCGAGGGATTAGAATGTCCTTATGAGCAATGATCGATAACCTCCTTTAACGAGGCATGTCCGTTAGAATCGGCACATGAAGCTGCACTCCGGTTCCACCTGCAGGGGTTCACTGTACGCCGAAGTCAGCTCTGATCACAATCACATGTGTGGCTAGCATACACAATGTCTTTGAATGCCTGGCCAATGCATTTAGTGCTCAAGACAGGATGTATGTTTTGTGTTATTGTGCTTTGCATCAGCACCGAATAACCTTTTGACAGAGATTATTTACATGATTTTAGTTAGTAGTTTTTGTGGAAGAGCATTTCACTTGCTTCAAGATTTTTTAACCTTATAAATCTAACTCAGGAATTACAACTTGTTAACGAAAATGTATTACTAGTTAAGAGCAAATTTAACTTAAATAAGAAATACCGTAATTCTATAGGTGTAGGTAATATAAAGATATAGGTCGTTTTAAGACATCGGTGGGCGGGGTTTTAGGCCAGCTGTTTGTTTTTTGAAATCTTCCTTTTATGCTGGCAGATAATTTTGCCTAAATGAAGAAATATGTTCCTCGTTTCATTACTATTTTCTTCTTGTTATTGTGTATGTTTGGTTGAAAACAAAGGTCTGTTCACAATCAGAATAAGAATCAGAATTATCTTTATTTGCCAAGTATGTCCAAAAAACACACAAGGAATTTGTCTCCGGTAGTTGGAGTCCCTCTAGTACGACAACAGACAATCAATTGACAGAGAACACTTTTGAGACATAAAGACATTGACAAAAACAGTCACTGAGCAAGAAAGGGTTGCTAGTTATCTGGTAATGCCAGTACAAATATTTAGTTTTTTGTTGTATGAATGGCAACAGGTGGATACACAGTAATTGTACCTCACAGTTCTGAGGACCGGGGTTCAAATCCCAGCCTGGGTGGAGTTTGCATGTTCTCCCCGTGCCTGTGTGGGTTTTCTCCGGGCACTCCGGTTTCCTCCCACATCCCAAAAACATGCATTAATTGGAGAATCTAAATTGCCCATAGGTGTGAATGTGAGTGTGAAATGAACAAAGATACATTGTTTGTAGTAAATAAATCATTTTCTGATCAATGAAGTGAAATTCGATAATTTCCTGCGGCACATTTGATAATCACTGTGCCACATCACAGTGCTTGGGAATCTCTTCTTCAGAGGTCTATTGTATTAATTCTGTCATAAAGCCAGAGCCTGCAGCTAAGTGACTTATTAGACCACCTGAAAAAATTTAAATGTGTAGGACAATCTGTGAGTCACTTTCTTAAGCTTCTACTTTGGATTTTATTCATGTATTGTCAAATTGAGTTGGGGTTAAAGGGTGAAAAATTGTTACTGCACAAAAATGGCAAAATAATTCATCATAGTAGACAAGATTCCCAATTTGACGATGCTATGACAACATTGTTTTTCTGTCCATGATCTTGTGCAGAAAAATGCCAGTACAGCAGTCCGCTTCAGACAAGTGGTGGGGCCGAGAAAAATAATAACACTTTCATACGTAAGAGGCACATATTTTTTTAAATCGTCATCCTAATTGTTAGGAGATGGCGATGCTATTATGACTGTTAAAATACGCAAAAATTTGGCGACTAGTGTTAGGATAGCATTGTTCGATTTGGCACTCCATATGTTAGCAGATGACGGGACCGTACCATTCTTCGGTGGAGGGTAATGGATCCATTGAAATTTCTCAAACAAAAGTGAAAACATTGCAAACTGTCCTACTCAGCGTTTGTTTGTCTGTCCATTTGTTAGTCAGCAAGCTGCTGCCTGGTCCTAAAACGAACGGGACTACCTTTTGTGTTCCGATAAGTGTGATAAAAAATAATCTATAAAGCCTTTATTTGTAAAGGTAATCTTGTAAAATGAGTTTGAAATGAAATTAAATTGTTTTGGGATTAATTTTTTGTGGTAGATTAATGGTTTAAACTATTAACACACTTCAAATACTCATGTTTTTAGCATTTCGAGACAGGGCTTGGTCCTTATCCACCGACAAGTGGGGTTTTACTGTACTTGCTAATTCGTAATGCATGACTGAAGACAACGAGACTGTATAATTTCTTTTGTTCTACGGTCAGTAGACACCTTTATCCAGCTCTTCATCGACATGTAATGGTTGTTTTTCTTGGTACTCACGCCCCTGCCACAACATGAAAATCTTTTCTGTAGGGTATTTTTTTGTGTGTGTGTTTTTTTGGGGGGTGGCATAACCATGCTAACAAACGGCACCATAACTACACTCAGCAAGTTTTAACATTGATCCGAAGTGAATGAACCGATGGGGCGGGTATGTACATTTTCATGCTAGCCTTCACCATGTTTCGTCTTCTTCTTTGCCTTAAGGAAACTGTTATTTGTCAGAGCCATGAAGCAGATTGCTGCCCGCTGGCTTCTATTAACATCAAAGGCAGCCATATAGTATACTCTATATCAAAACCGGTATTGTATTTTTGAGCTAATGTGCGGGACTCCGCAAAACAATTACATCCTTTTCCAGGAGAGTTGTTTTTCCCTTTTTCTCATACATCCTGTCTGCAATCTTTGCGTGGTGCCTTTCAAGCACACCCACGTTTGGTCGCTTTGTAGCTACATGGTACCTGTGCACCTCACGTCCTGTGGTCTCTTGGTTTCAGCTCATAAAAGTTGGCCTTGAAATAGAGATGACGAACAAAAAAGCAGTTAAATGTTGAAGTTTTCTTGCGGGTGAAGCTGTTTGATTGCCCTCAGAGGGGCCACATTACATGCATGAGATTAAACCAAGGTGCAATGCTGATAACTGCGAATTTTAACTCAAAATGTCATTTTATACTTTTTGTTACACTAAGGTCAAATCCAGTCTTTTCTGGGATGCTGTTTGACCTCCAAAAATCCCTTCAAGGGTCAAAGTCTACCCATTTTAAAACCTTTATTAACTGTGCAGGGCATTTTTAAAGTAACATTCCTAAGAGTCATAAAAGTATAAAAATAAGTAATATAAAGATGCAAAATAGTTGTTTGTTTGACAAACAACAAAGGCAGAATTCAAGCGTAAAAGTTAGTTAGTTATCCAATGAAAAGCATAAAAACGCATTCAATGAGCCCACTCACTTCACGCAACGTCCTGTGTGTGTTGATATAATCAGTCGCAAAAAAAAAACAAAGACAAGGAAAAAAACAAAATGGATGAGTTTTACACAACTTTAGACCTTCATATTGTAATTGGCAGAGGTGTGTATGTTAAGAGGAAACGATACTTTTACTCTGTTACAATTATCTACATGCTGCTTACTACTTGTATTAATCAATTATTGCTTATTTAGCACTTTTTTCGTGTGCGATCTGTTTAGACTTCGACTTCCGCATTGGGCGCTGTTTGCGCCAACACAACGTAACCATTCGTGACGTGTAATTACTTCACCAATAAAACGACACATGACCGCAAACAACCGTCTTCTATTGGGCTTCGTGGGCATAGATTTAAACACTAGATCGAGCAGCCTGGCTAATTGACTTGCCTACATGGTGGCCATGTTGGGAAGGTCGTTGTTCCTATAGAAGGCAACGGCGCGCAACTGTGTTTACATTTCAGACAACAAAAACAACACATTTCATGCATTGTATTATTTGCCTGGCACTGTCTGCCCAAATGTGGATATTCCAGCCCACTTCTAAGTTGAGAAAACAGCTTGCGGTAAGTTTCAGATGTTTTTGTTATTGTTTTGGCTGTGCTTATTCATCCACATCAGCCATATTTTGTGATCATAAATAACTGTAAAACATTTAGGAGGCGTGGTAATGTCGCTCACACATGCATGTGTGCGCGCACTCCACACACACACACACACACACACACACACGGAGGGGACATTCACATTTTATTTAGTTCTAGTTTAGTTTTAGTTGTATTTTATTTGACGTTCATTCATTCATTTATTTTCTTGATGTTCATGCTGTGGTTAAAAAACATCATCATGTACTCAGTGCTTTAGTAGTTTTTTCAATGAGTACTTTCTTACTCTTACTACGTAATTTTTGGGAGGACTACCCTTTACTTTGAGTCATATTATCTTACTTGAGTACAACATTCGGCTATTCTACCCACCTCTGGTTATTGGTGTTAGCTGTTATCATTAGTATGGGAATTTTTCTCGGGATTAAAACAGTAGCTATCTCGTTTCCTTGGGGACTGTGCAGGCACTGCAAGATTTCAATCCATTACGCTGCAGTCTGTTACCAACCTCTTTCTTGTAGACTTGAGGTCCCAGATGTCTTCAGAACATTTAACAAGTTCCCGCCAAGTACTTTGAGGTTGCTCCCTTCCCTTACTCATGATCATCCTTACTCCATGAGGCAAGATCTTGCATGGAACTCCAGAATGTGAGAAATTAATTCCTAGAAAAGGCATGCTTCATACTCATAATGATTTGAGATCAGTAGTATGGGTGATGGGTTGATTTTGCACAGTTGTATGGCACATGGGCACCAGCCAATCTGTGGGAGCCAGAATTCAGGAATTTATTTCAATCAATCAATAAAATCCTCATTTCATAATAATATTTTTGGCACGGTGGGCCCGACTGGTTAACACATCTGCCTCACAGTTCTGTGGGCCGAGGTCCGAATCCCGGCCCCGCCTGTGTGGAGTTTGCATGCTCTCCCCATGGCTGGGTGGGTTTTCTCCAGGCACTCCGGTTTCCTAACAAAAACATGCATGGTAGGTTGATTGGAGACTCCAAATTGCCCGTAGGTGTGAATGTGAATGTGAATGTGAGTGCGAATGGTTGTTCGTTTCGTGTGCCCTGCGATGGGCTGGCGAACGGTTCAGGGTGTACCCTGCCTCCCGCCCGAAGATACCCGGGATGGGCGCCAGCACGCCCGCGACCCTTGTGAGGATAAGCAGTAAAAGGAAATCAATAACAATACTTTGTTTTTTGTGTTTTTTTTAAATTACTTTTGCCAAATATATTCTACTACTTTTCAAACTACTTTTGACATATATATATAGTCTGTCTATTACCACAACCATCCATCCATCCATTTTCTGAGCCGCTTCTCCTCACAAGGGTCGCGGGCGTGCTGGAGCCTATCCCAGCTGTCATCGGGCAGGAGGAACTGAACTGGTTGCCAGCCAATCGCAGGGCACATAGAAACTAACAACCATTCGCACTCACAGTCGTGCCTACGGGCAATTTAGAGTCTCCAATTCATGCATGTTTTTGGGATGTGGGAGGAAACCGGAGTGCCCGGAGAAAACCCACGCAGGCACGGGGAGAACATGCAAACTCCACACAGGCGGGGACGGGGATTGAACCCCGCACCTCAGAACTGTGAGGCTGACGCTTTAACCAGTCGTCCACCGTGCCGCCTTACCACAACCAAAAAAAACATAAATATTGGCAACTGTTAATTTCTTTGGAAGTCAGCAAATGTACATTTTATTTTTGTATAAACTGTAAAATGTTGTGATTCTGTATTTTAGATACTGTATGTATAGCTATATTTTAACAATGTGAACCACTTTATAAATCCTCTCTGCATAAAGTGCTATGTAAATGAAATTGACTCACTTACATTCAGCAGGGGATCAAATAACCTTTTGCCGCACTGTATGACAGGAGAGGTAAATAGTTATGCATCAGTTCTCAAATGCACCACAAACCGGGTAGAATGGGTAAGGCAGAGACAGAATTAAAATGTGAAAAATTAAATGTCATAATGTTGGTTCCAGAGGTTGTCTTTCAAACAATATAGTCGTTCTTTATAGTGTCATAACCGTTTGAAATAGGAAGAATCATGCATTTGCTTTCTGTGTAATTCACCTAAAAGTGGTATATTTTGATAGAAAGTCTCACACTGAACTAAATTCAATTACTGCATGATCTTGTTTGTCACTTTGCTTTTCTCAAACCTCCCAAGTGCCACAACTGAGTAGCACCTGCTTTCTAGTTTATATAACACGCAGTGACTCAAAACCACCATGAAAAGCTGCTCCGCTAAGCTGCAATATTGTTTAAAACCCTCGCAACCGCACGGCCGAGGCTCAAAGAACATGGAAAGTCCTTTTAAAAGCATTCAGAGCGTGCGTAAAATGTTCTATGCATGTCGATGGAGATGCAGTAAATGATCAGGAAGGAGCCTTTTGGTTAGCGAACACAAAGAGTGTGCCGCCTTATTCTAAGATGTGGTACACCTCCTTTCCCGGGATGGCTTCCAGACGGCGAGATCAGGAAGCGCTTTGCTCATGCCGTGATTTGAATACCATTTTCCTTGAGCACTCGTCTTAAAAAACTTGAGGTTTTTTACACACAAAAGAACCTCTTGTTTAAATCTCACACACGTCAGCCTGAGAAATGCTAAAAACTAGACGGAATCATGTGCCCTTGCTTTGAAAACCATCTACAGTTATTCAGAATGGTTCAGACAGGCATTGCACACTTTTCTGAATAATCACAAATATGTTCAACACAATAAACTCGAAAAGTTAAAATTGAATTTCTAAAAGAGGTGCCAGGAAATCATCTGTGCATAGCAGTCACCCTGAAGAGGTCTACCACCAGGTGAACACACTCGCAAATCTATGGGGCACCAACTAAGGGTGGAATGGTATATCCATAGTATGTGCAGTGATATCATGACTTATGAGTGTCCAAGCTTATAGGTTTTTCAGGTCATGAGTCTTCCCTTGGTTGATTTGTTTGTTTTGTGTTGCAAGCCAAAACTTGAGCTACAAACGAGTTTTATAAAGATACACCACAGTTGCTGATGCACTTACATCCATTTACTGAACAGGACAGTCAAACACACAAATACAAAATGAAAACACTTGCAAGGAGCATGGAGAACACACTAACACTGAACTATCCATCCATCCATCCATCCATCCATTTTCTGAGCCGCTTCTCCTCACTAGGGTCGCGGGCGTGCTGAAGCCTATCCCAGCTATCATCGGGCAGGAGGTGGGGTACACCCTGAACTGGTTGCCAGGCAATCGCAGGGCACATACAAACAAACAACCATTCACACTCACATTCACACCTATGGGCAATTTAGAGTCTCCAATTAATGCATGTTTTTGGGATGTGGGAGGAAACCGGAGTGCCCGGAGAAAACCCACGCAGGCACGGGGAGAACATGCAAACTCCACACAGGCGGGGCCGGGGATTGAACCCGGGTCCTCAGAACTGTGAGGCTGACGCTCAAACCAGTCGTCCACCGTGCCGCCAACACTGAACTAACTGAGTGGTAAAAGGAAAGGGTAAAAGGGAAAAGGACACAAAAATGCACTGCACTGTGTGAATGTGTGTGTGTGCATACACTTTACAAAACCTTTACGTTCTCTTTTAACGTTTTGATAGTTACATTTTACAACAGAACACTGTTTTTCTTTATTACAACCCCAATTCCAATAAAGTTGGGATGTTGTGTTAAACAGAAATAAAAACTGAATACAATGATTTGCAAATCATGTTCAACCTATATTTAATTGAAAACACTACAAAGACAAGATATTTAATGTTCAAACTGATCAACTTTATTGTTTTTCGCAAATAATCATTAACTTTGAATTTTATGGCTGCAAAACTTTCCAAAAAAAGGTGGCAAAAAACAGGTGGCAAAAAAGACTGAGAAAGTTGAGGAATGCTCATCAAACACCTGTTTGGAACATCCCACAGGTGAACAGGCTAATTGGGAACAGGTGGGTGCCATGATTGTGTATAAAATTCACAAGCAAAAGATGGGGCGAGGTTCATCTCTGTGAACAAGTGCGTGAGAAAATAGTCGAACAGTTTAAGGACAATGTTCCTCAACGTACAATTGCAAGGAATTTAGGGATTTCATCATCTACGGTCCATAATATCATCAAAAGGTTCAGAGAATCTGGAGAAATCACTGCATGGAAGTGGCAAGGCCGAAAACCAACATTGAATGCCGTGACCTTTTGATCCCTCAGCCGGCACTGCATCAAAAACTGACATCAATGTGTAAAGGATATCACCACATGGGCTCAGGAACACTTCAGAAAACCAATGTCTGTAAATACAATTCAGCGCTACTTCCATAAGTGCAACTTGAAACTCTACTATGCAAAGCAAAAGCCATTTATCAACAACACCCAGAAACGCCGCCGGCTTCTCCGGGCCCAAGCTCATCTAAGATGGACTGATACAAAGTGGAAAAGTGTTCTGTGGTCCAACAAGTCCACTTTTCAAATTGTTTTTGGAAATTGTGGACGTCGTTTCTTCCGGGCCAAAGAGGAAAAGAACCATACGGACTGTTATGGACGCAAAGTTCAAAAGCCAGCATCTGTGATGGTATGGGGCTGTGTTCGTGCCAATGTGATGGGTAACTTACACATCTGTGAAGGCATCATTAATGCTGAAAGTTACATACAGGTTTTGGAGAAACATATGCTGCCATCCAAGCAATGTCTTTTTCATGGACGCCCCTGCTTATTTCAGCAAGACAATGCCAAACCACATTCTGCACGTGGGGTCATAGTAAAAGAGTGCGGGTACAAGACTGGCCTGCCTGCAGTCCAGACCCGTCTCCCATTGAAAAGGTGTGCCGCATTATGAAGCGTAAAATACAACAACGAAGACCCCGGACTGTTGAACAGATGAAGCTGTACATCAAGCAAGAATGGGAAAGAATTCCACCCACAAAGCTCAGTTCCCAAACGTTTATTGAATGTTGTTAAAACACAGTGGTAAACATGACCCTGTTCCAGCTTTTTTGGAACGTGTTGCAGCCATAAAATTCTAAGTTAATGATTATTTGCTAAAAACAATAAAGTTTATCAGTTTGAACATTAAATATCTTGTCTTTGTAGTGTATTCAATTAAATATAGGTTGAACATGATTTGCAAATCATTGTATTCTGTTTTTATTTATGTTTAACGCAACGTCCCAACTTCACGGGAATTGGGGTTGTAAAACATGAAAAAAAATGTTTTGTGCCCTTTTTGGGGGCTCTACTACCAGTCCTCTCAAGTTGGACTCTCGGGTTAGACTCTCTTCCATTCTGGAGGCGCCGAGCAGGTGTGGGTATACTTATTGCTCGGCGCCTGTACGTTGGGGTGCACCCCGGTGGACGAGAGGGTAGCCTCCCTCCGCTTTCGGGTGGGGGGACGGGTCGTGACTGTTGTTTGTGCCTATGCACCAAACAGCATTTCAGAGTACCCACCCTTTTTGGAGTCCATGGAGGGGGTGCTGGAGAGTGCACTTGGCACCAGGACACCCTAGGTCGCAGTTCGATGATCGACTTTGTGGTCGTGTCATCGGACGTGCGGCCGCATGTCTTGGACACTCGGGTAAAGAGAGGGGCGGAGCTGTCAACTGATCACCACCAGGTGGTGAGTTGGTTCCGATGGTGGGGGAAGATGCCGGTCCGACGTGGCAGGCCCAAACGTATGTCTGCTGGGAACGTTTGGCGGAATCCCCTGTCAGAAGGAGTTTCAACTCCCACCTCTGACAAAACTTTGTTCATGTTCCGGTGGAGGCGGGGGACATCGAGTCCGAGGGGACCATGTTCCGCGCCTCCATTGCTGAGGCGGCCAATGGTGAGGGATGCCATCAAGCTGAAGAAGGAGTCCTATCTGGCTTTTTTGGCCAGTGGGATCCTGAGGCAGATGATGAGTACTGGCTGGCCAACCGGAATGCAGCTTTGGTGGTCGCTGAAGCAAAAACTCGGGCATGGAAGGAGTTCGGTGAGGCCATGGAGAAAGACTTCCGGACGGCTTCGAGGAAATTCTGGTCCACCATCCGGCGTCTCAGGAGGGGGAAGCAGTGCACCATCAACACTGTGTATAAGTAGGGATGGGGCATGCTGGCCTTGACTCGGGACGTTGTGAGCCGGTGGGGAGAATACTTCGAAGACCTCCTCAATTCCACCGACACGCCTTCCCATGAGGGACCAGAGTCTGTGTTTTCTGAGGCGGGCTCTCCTATCTCTGGGGTTGAGGTCACTGAGGTGGTTAAAAAGCTCCTCGGTGGTAAGGCCCCGGGGGTGGATGAGATTCGCCCGGAGTTCCTCAAGGCTCTGGATGTTGTAGGGCTGTCCTGGTTAACACGCCTCTGCAACATCACGTGGACATCGGGACAGTGCCTCTGGATTGGCAGACTGGGGTGGTGGTCCCCCTTTTTAAGAAGGGGGTGTGTTCCAACTACAGGGGGGTCACACTCCTCAGCCTCCCTGGTAAGGTCTATTCAGGGGTGCTAGGAGGGTCCGTCGTGAAGTTGAATCTCAGATTCAGGAGGAGCAGTGTGGTTTTCGTCCTGGCCGTGGAACAGTGGACCAGCTCTACACCCTCGGCAGGGTCCTCGAGGGTGCATGGGAGTTCGCCCAACCAGTCTACATGTGTTTTGTGGATTTGGAGAAGGCGTTCGACCGTGGCCCACGGGGGGTCCTGTGGGGGGTGCTTCTGGAGTATGGGGTACCGAACCCCCTGATACAGGCTGTTCAGTCCTTCTACGACCAGTGTCAGAGTTTGGTCCGCATATACGGCAGTAAGTTGGACTCGTTTCCGGTGAGGGTTGGACTGCGACAAGGCTACCCTTTGTCACCGATTCTGTTCATAATTTTTATGGACAGAATTTCTAGGCGCAGCCGAGGCGTAGAGGGGGTTAGGTTTGGTAGCCTCAGTATTGCATCTCTGCTTTTTGCAGATGATGTGGTTCTGTTGGCTTCATCAAGCCGTGACCTCCAACTCTCACTGGAGCAGTTCGCAAGTGGCTGGGATGAGAATCATCACCTCCAAATCTGAGACCAAGGTCCTCAGTCGGAAAAGGGTGGCATGCCCTCTCCAGGTCGGGGATGAGATCTTGTCCAAGTGGACAAGTTCAAGTATCTTGGGGTCTTGTTCACGAGTGAGGGAAGAATGGAACGGGAGATCGACAGGTGGATCGGTGCAGCGTCTGCAGTGATGCGGACTTTTTATCGATCCGTTGTGGTAAAGGAGGAGCTAAGTCGAAAGGCGAAGCTCTCGATTTACCGGTCGATCTACGTTCCTACCCTCACCTATGGTCACGAGCTGTGGGTCGTGACTGAAAGAACAAGATCCCGGATACAAGTGGCCGAAATGAGTTTCCGCCGCAGGGTGTCCGGGCTCTCCGTCAGGAATAGGGTGAGAAGCTCGGTCATCCGGGAGGATCTCAGAGTTGAGCCGCTGCTCCTCCACATCGAGAGGAGCCAGATGAGGTGGCTTGGGCATCTGATTCAGATGCCTCCCGGACGCCTCCTTGGTGAGGTGTTCCGGGCACATCCCACCGGGAGGAGACTACACAGGACACGCTTGAGAGACTACATCCTTCGGCTGGCCTGGGAACGCCTCGGGATCACCCCGGAAGAGCTGGATGAAGTGGCTGGGGAGAGGGAAGTCTGGGCTTCCCTGCTAAAGCTATTGCCCCCGCGACCCGACCTCTGATAAGCGGTAGAAAATGGATGGATGGATGGATCGTTGGATGGGGGCGCTGGAACCATTAAAGACATTTCAATTCATTTCAATGGGGAAAATTTATTTGGTTTACGTGTACTGTAAATTGAGTTGTCAGCAAATTAAAAGTGCAAGTCATGGTACCACTGTATTCCGAGTTTTTAGTGTGGTACAAGTTGCCGCACAGTGGCTTAAAAAAAAGCTCCACTTTCTTTATGTCTTGCGTGTCAATTTATGGCCAAAACCGAACTACGTTGATACAAAAACGGTGTTTAAGTACACTACATACTGTGAAAACCACAGTATTCCTCTTACAGTCATGCATTTTGTTGTTGTGTTTTTTACTTTGAATATTCCCTTTCACACGCAACATAATAAACTGCAAAGAAATGTCAGATCTGTCACTAAAACCGAAGAGCAGCAGATTTGTATATCTTTTCCTGGTCACTCCACATTTGTGAGGCCACTTGTTGCTGAGCAGAATCAATCGTGTCCCGAAACATGATTAACAAGTTGCGCGAGTCACACTCACTATGTTGTTTCCTTGACAATTTCAGGCAAAGGGCTCTACTGCCCCACACAACAGAGAAAAGACAGGGAAATGTGGTATGACCAAGAAGTGAGACAAAACACACTAAAGGGTCGTTACTCAAAGGGTTATAAGTACTCTTCTTAAATATGCATTTCACATTTAGAAGCAAGTAGTAGTGTAAGCACAGCTGTGTAGTCGTTTAAGCAAATCTGCTTCATAGTCCACAGATCTGGGTTTGAATCTCTGTCTAGTTGTTTGTCGATGTGTGCCCCGCAATTGGCCTTTTGCACAACGTCAGTTCCAGCTCACCAGGCACCCTGATAAGGACAAACGCTACAGAAAATGGATGGATGGGCCATTGGTATTGTAGTGGTTGACCTAGAAGATTTTAATGTGGCTGGCATCGACTCGATTCCCATTCAATGTTCCATTCATTGTGGCCCTTGATGGGGACTAACCCTGGGTGTAGATCCTGGTTATGCAAAATTGTCAATTGCCTCACATTCTACCTCCATTTGATAGACTATCTAAATCAAACGCAGCATGACCGAGCAACGTCTCAAGCGGCATTTATAGGAAAATGTACAAGTTCAGCAAATATTTGTGAAGGTTTGCTTTGATGGGGGACTGTTTCACATTAGAGGCTTTTTATTGGGGATTTTCTGCTTTTTAATGCGCATGTTTCCCTGCTGACTCAGTGTTTGCGGGCCTAACCGTGTGACCGCTTGCATGATTCCGTTCAGGGGACACTCACGCTGAATGTTAAATGTTAAAGCAAAGTCGAGTTTGGCGCGCAACCAAGAATCCATCCAAACTGTACTCTGGACCTTTGAAAAAACCTGGGGCTGAAACGTGTTTATTTATCCAGCCACTCTGCAAATGAGTTGACATGAGGGAGTGTGCTGATGGTGACAAGTATGTTGAATACAGGCTGAAAGATATAAATGAACTTGTCATATCCAGAAACTTTATGGTATGTGCTTTCGCTGAGGCCCGCATTGCTTCTAATCATCGCACATCCCACTGACTGACAGGTTGGTTTAACGCTTCCCACCGTCCCCTCTCCTGACTCACTCTTAAGAGGGAAATGCATGTTGAGAATACAGTACATCCAGTCAATTTGACTTTCACTGTCATATATGTCAATGTTCCTCTAGGAACTAGAGGAGGGATAATGGTACACAATGCTAAGTATTTGCAAAGGCAGTCAAGGCTAAGCGGTTAAAATCCAGAAATGCACGGTGGTAGATGGCCAAAATGTATCCCACTAGGCATTCGACAATTGTTTATGAGTCTCTATATACCACAGAAGTTGCTCCAACAAAACAATCAGGTCAGCTCAAATGAAACTTTTGAATGGACTCTACTCAGACTGATTTCTGGTATTTTGAAGGCGGAAACAGGAAGTCAGACACACTAAGGGATTCACACAAGTAACGTCTATTTTGCAAAAGGCGCAATATACTGTATGGTGTAGTGTTCACATAGCTTGCTCTTGTGTAGTTGGCTCGGGATTGATTCCCGGTATTTGCGAAGGCAACTAGTAGTGTGCCAAGGCTGAGCTGGCAAAACCAAGAAATGTATGGTTGTAGAGGACCTCAATGTACAGCATAAAAGTGGGCATTTTCCAATTGGTTATGAATTTGTATAATGTAAAACTGTTTCCCATTTAAAGCATGCAGTAACATTTTTCTTTACCGTTTTTTTTTTTTTTTTTTTTTTTTTTTTACAAGCGTGTCTTACTATGGAAATGATAGTGTGTCGTTATTGATGTTGGATAAAGGTATTTCTGCACTCAAAAAAATAACTTGACTGAACTTGAAAAAGCCATGGAAAGAATTTCCACATAATGAAATGGTTTTCTTTAAGCATCAAGCAGTTCTCTTGGTCCATCTCAATGGACCCTTCCCATGCCATCAAAATCCAAATTTTCCCACTGTTTTATCCAAAACAGAGGTCAAAATGAGTCTGTGACATGATTTTAGTTTGACATCTAGGCTGTTTATTTGAATGCAAATCGCAACAATTAGAATAAGCCTCGCAAAACGACCGTGACGTAGCTAGTTACTAATCTTTCAAGTACCTTCCCATTTCGTTGTTGGTACCCACCCACTCAACTCAGCTGAATGGCAATATGGCATTTTCATGAATAAATTACAAAGGGTGCACATAATTTTTTCTCCCACTGTATGATTAACCTACGTATCCACCTATTGCCATTCATACATCAGAATAATCGCTTTGGATTCAAATAAAAAAGACCAGATTTCACACTAAGTAAATTTTGCAGTAAATTGAGATGTGGCCATCATTATTTTAGTATCCGGTATGTAGAATATACTTTTTGTGACATTTTTTAATGGTCTGCTGTGATATTTGAATATGTCATGTTTCGTCAGATGGCCCCAGGGCAGCTTAACACCACTCGGTGTTTCTGTGGAGTGAATGAATGGCACGTGCAATTGTAGAGTCTTTGAGTGCCTTGAAAAGCGCTATATAAGTTGTCTGCATTATTATTATTATTATTATTATTATTATTATTATTATTATTATTATTATTATTATTATGTGCCTTGTCTCAGTAAAGGTCGGGAAACACTGTAGTAGGCCATCGTGCTGGGGGGGGGTAAACGGCTGACTATTTTACCCATGAGTCAACTGTTGCCACTGAGCTTCCTCCTCCTGCTTCTTTCATTTAGCAAGGAGGAGGAAATCTTGTGGATGCATCGCCACATGTTTGCATGTCTGTTTGCTTTGGCCGGGAATCTGCACAGCAGCTTCTGGTTACTGGAAGCTTTGATGCGCATGGGGCCCTTGCTTCCATTTGCAGGGAATTCGATTTGTTCCGACGTGCTACGGGTGGCTGCACTACAAACGTGCTACAGATGCCCTACGGACGCGCTACAGACATGCTACAGACGACCAACTGCAAAACTGCTTGAAACAAAAATTGATATTGGGAACTTTCAATTGATTCTGTAACATGTGTTTGCATAATTCCCCATGCTGATGTTACCAAGATCCAGAGGTTGATTTACGAGCGCACCAACTTTTTGGAGTTAACGAGCCGTCGCTCGGTCAGATTATTTGCTTTGTGTTACGAGCATAAATGAAAGTTACGATTGAGCTATAGATACGCCATCACTCAAGTGAAGCAAAAAAAAAGGAGAACCACAGTGCAGATGCACTTTCAGCCATTTATGGAATGGGACAAACAGTCAAACAAAATGAAAGATGAAAACACTCGTAAAGAGCATGGAGCAGATGCGAACACTGAACTAACTGTGGTAAGCAGTCAAACGTACTGACGACAATTCCTGAGGTGAGAGGTCACTTACTAGGCCACACCCCTTAACGGCAGAATACACAAATGCACACTAATACAGTGTGTGCGTACATACGTGCATTTATGTGTGTGTGTGTGTGTGTATGTGACTTTCGGCTTCATTACACTATAAAACCAGTTTATTCTGTTTTTTTTACATTAAATCATGTTTCTATATATTCTACTATAGGTGCTCTTTTTTGGTGGAGCGAGGGGGGGGGGGGGGGAGTATTAATGGCATTTGAATTCATTCATCTGTGCTTGGTTACGAAGCAAATTGAACTTGTAAGTCAAGGTTCCACTGTACACTAAACCAACGCAACTTGCGTGTGGCAAGAAAAACTGGCGAACTGATCGTTTATAATTGCTTATATTATGAGTTTAAGCGGTAAATATACCACAGAGTATTATTTAAAAAAATTGAATATAATTTCAAGATCATCTTAAAACGTTAGCCTTAAAAATAAATGGCTTACAGATTATTTGATTTAGAAAAAAATTGCAACGGAAGGGCTCGTATAACTGCACATGCGGTGAAGACTCTCCGTAACTTCCACTAACAACCCAGGCTAAGCTTAGCTCCTCCAAATAAACAAAGAGATAAGGATCTCAGTCGAGTTAGCTTCAACATACTTCCTTGACACAAATGACTACTTTCCTATTAGCCAGTGTTTGGCACCATCTTGTTGCATCCTATATTGTTATAAAAAAGAAGCACAAAAAATGCGTATGGGAGAGTTTTTCAGTGAATAGCCGAGGACAGGTTCCAAATAGGTGTATTCATGACTAGCGGGGTTCATTGCACCACACACTGAGAAGCAAGTAATGACGCCATTGTTTGAAGCCGTCTTGCAAACGTTGTCTTGGCCAAGGGTTAAGGACGATTAATAAAGGAAGAGGACGAGCAATTTTTAAAAAAACATTTTGAAACATGTGCACGCCAGACAGAGTCGGGCCTGCATTTCAACACAAAGTGTTCTGGACCGCATCCCTGAGCTTGATGCTTGTTTGTCTTATATATATATATATATATATATATATATATATATATATATATATATATATAAAAAGCACTAGCATGTAGTGCATGCCTGACAGCACGACCGCTCCCGACTCAGCTGGTCCACAGATGTGTCTGTGTGTATGTGTGTGTGCGTGTGTCTCTGTGTGTCGGGAGCCCTCCATCTGAACTAGATAAGTGACTTCTCCTCTTTAATTCCTAATAAATTAAACCCCATTGCATGCTGGGTTTGTGTGTGTGTGTGTGTGTGTGAAGGGTGGGCACAATCCGAAGCATGTGGCCTCTTATTGTGCAACAACTTTTAACTTTAATTGTCGCTATAGTGGCGAGATTGTGGTTGGAAGTGTTTTATTATTCCAAGGGAGGTATCAAAGCGCGGCGAGTGTAATTATTTTAAAGGCAGGGCCATAATTGCCTTGTAATGGATGGTGGGCTGAGCTCACAGATACAGTATGACGGCCACATGCCAGAACAAAGCGAGTAGTGTGTGTTGACAAGCGTTACAGCATTTTTAGCACGGAAAGTCAATACTTTCTAGCCACTTTGTTTTACTTTGTTATAGGATGGATTTGGGATCCAAAACCAATAATTACATAAAAGCACCAAAATGCATCATGAGCTTCAGCAAGCCCCTTTTACACAAAAGTTTTAATGTGCTCCCATGCTGGCACAACGTGTCAGGTGTCATTAATAGGTCAGTAGTTTTACTTCATTTTAGTTTTATTGTATTACACAGTGTTCCCCCTCATATTTGCTCTTCCCTGTTTGCAAAATTCACCTATACATGGATTTCTGGGGGTAACAAAAGGGTTAAATGAATGCCTTACAGATGATTTGATTTTTTAAAAATACAATGGAGGTGTGCATGTAATGTACATGCAATTGATGTGAAGGCTCTCCATAACGTCCACTAACAGCCCAGGCTAAATGTAGCTCCTCCCCGGCATTCAAAGTTTGTCTCTCAGTCGAGATGTATCACTTCAACATACTCTATATTGCCAAAAGTATTCGCTCACCTGCCTTGACTCACATATGATCTGAAGTGACATCCCTTAACTTAATCAATAGGGTTAAATATGACCTTGGCCCGTCCTTTACCACTATAACAGCTATAATTCTTCTAATGCTTTGTGCAATGGTGCACAGTCATGTTGGAGCCGGAAGGGGCCATCCCCAAACTGTTCCCACAAAGTTGGGAGCAATGAGTTGTTCAAAAGCTTGGCATGCTGAATCTGTGATTTCCATTCACTGGAACTAAGGAGCAAACATTTTGGACAAGTCCATGCTCCCCAATTTGTGGGAACAGTTCTTCCATTTCTAAAACAGCCTGTGTACCAATCCACAAATCAAAGGTCCATAAAGGAATTGATGAGACAATTTGGTGTAAATAATCCTGATATCAACAGGATAGAGCACCTTTGAGATTATTCAGAGCGGAAACTGATAGCCAGGCTTTCTCATCCGACATCACTGTGTGACCTCACAAATACACTTCTGGAAGAGTGGTCAAACATTTCCAACACATACTCCTAAACCTTGTGGAAAGACTTTTCAGAAGCTGTTATAGTGGTAAAGGGAGGACCGATGCTATATTAAACCCTATTGATTGAGATGGGGATGTCACTTCAGATCATATGTGAGTCAAGACAGGTGAGCGAAGACTTGTGGCAATCTAGTGTACTTCCTTGAAAATTGCTGGTTTCCTTTTTATCGACAGGGCTTGAGTGGCATTGTGTAGCATCGTAGGATGTTTCAGAGAGCGCACAAAAAACAGGAATAGGTGAGTTCATCACAGAAAAAAACACCAATCAGTACATTTGTGAACAATGAACCAAATATGTGGAGGATTACTTTATTTGAATACAAATAAAATTTTCCAAACGACTGGATGTCCCCTTCAGTTGTTTTTAAGGGACAGGAAAGTGACCAACTCTAAAAAGTGTTGTAATCTTCCACTTCGACTCTCCCCTAATGTTTGTTGGCCAACCAGAATTACAGTAATGCTGTAATTCAATTTGCAGTACATAATATTGGATTTGTACAGTGAATGAGCACACATTAGTACATCAAGACTCCCGAGTGTGTGTTTTGATGGAGAGCTAGAAGTAGGCCATTGAGGTAGATTTCCACGCAAGGACATTTCGGGCTGGAATTGAGACTGAAGGCCTCCAGTGAGCTTTTCTCTCAACATGGCGGTGATGAAAGCTGCAGAGAATGAGATGACACACCCTGTCTTCATAATTCGCTGCTTCATCATGAACAGAGGCATTAAATACACACACGCACACACACACACACACACACAGACACACACATCGTCACACAGCACAGTGCCACCACAGACACCTGGGGTGTTTGACGCACACACACATCAATTGAGGCTTGGCACCTTGTCAGGTTACTTCATCCATAGCATCGCAGATCACACACACACACGAGAGTGATTGATAACGCCAATCATCGACGCTCCCCTGCGTGTGGGTGCGCACCCTCCCACACACACACACATACTCAGCTACTATCTCCCTGTGCAAGACCTTCAAAATCAACGCATGACAGATTCATTTTTGGGGTTTCAATGGAGCGTTTTAGCAGGTTTTTTTTTAAAATCTTTTTGTAAGAGTTCTGAAATGGCAGCTGCCAAGGAGAAAAACTCTCGGGAAACGTCGGCGAGCGGCAAACGTGCATTTACTCTATTGTGTCTCGCTGAATTTGCACAGTGGAAATGTAGTGTAGTGACAGTGAAGATACTTCATTGTGATCATCAGAGCTTCATTGCAAAGGAGGTTGCTTTCATCTCAGTTTGTTTTTGATTCCTAAAAAACGACTTAGAAAATTCCATGTAACTTTATCGTGAGTTGGGCCACACATAGAAGATCTAAGTTTGTTGGCAATTTGGAAAAATTTGGAAAAAAAACATGTTTCTTAAACATACAGTGGAACCTTAATTTATTTTATTGTCATTGTGCAAGGTGGTGGTTATCATTACAAACAGGTGAGAGGAGTTACTGTATTAATCATGGCAATTTTGAAATTCATAAAGAAATTCAATAAATTTTGTTGGAGAATTGGAAAAGTGTGCAGGATTCTGTGTGTGTGTGTGTGTAGGGGTGGGGAACAAGCACTTTTTAAATTAGAAAATAAAATGAAGCCCCTCCCCTCACTACAACATCGTTTTTTTGTCACCAAGATGGCACAAGATGGCACAGAAGCAATACTTTTATATTAGGACTTTGGCCAAAGCAAAAAACAAACAAACAAACAAAAAAAAAACAGCGAACAGGTGAGTTGTTCAGTGAATAACCAATGGTAGGTTCCAGAAAAAAAATCTGCCAAAAGCTGGGGAACACTGTACAGTGGAAACAATGAATTCAGGAAAAACAAAAAACTTTTTGGGGGAAAAAAGCCACTTAGTCAAAATATCTCATGCAAACTACAGTACGTACCTCACGAGACCTCAGTTCAGCGAGCATCAAAAGAATAACTGAATTATTGCTTGTTGTTCTGTTTATTTCCATTGTGCAAGGTGAATAACTGTCGAGAGCAACAATCATATTAATCATGACACGTAAATTGCTTGCATATGGCGGTGTGTGACTGAGTGCGCAATAGACATTTTTTAAACCCTGTGGATCATTTCTAGTTGTTCTGTTTATTTCTATTGTGCAAGGTGGTTTTCGTTAATTAACGAGAAGAGCGATCGTATAAATTCCATGACGTGCGACATTGTGATCGCAAGTGCGCCTGCGTGTGACGAGGGACGCAGCGGACTGTGGCCTTTTTTTGACTGTGGATTATTTCTAGTAGTTACGTTTATCGCTAATGCACATGTTGGCGGTTATCATGAAAAATCACATTCATTAAGCATGTGTCCATGTGTGACGGGGCATGCCGAGGACTTTTTTGACTGGATTATTTCTAGTTGTTTGGTTTATTTTCTTTGTGCATAGTGCAGATAAAGACATGCCTGTGTAATAGGGAACAAAGAGTGGTATAGACTATAGACTATTTGGCTGTGGACCATTTCTAGTAGTTATGTTTATTTCTATTGCGGAGGTTCTCACAAATACCTGGAGTGATCACATGTGCTATTGTATTCTAGTACATTGAGAATGTGTCCATGTGTGACAGTGTTTGTGGAGGACTTTTCCAACGCTATGGATGATTTCTCGTCAATCTATTTATTTCTTTTGTGCATGGTGGCACTTATCCTGAATAACAGTAGAGAGGTGGAACATTGCATACTTGACATTTGGGTGACTTGTGCATCTGCCATATGTGTGAGTGGTAAGTCATTTAACACTACATTCTTCTCACATATACAAGTGCTTATAATATTCAGGGCACTAAAAAGTATGTGTGTGCATTTTTAGGGGGGGTTTCCATGTGACTTATCTCTTAAATGTCTTTACAGTGGACTTCACAATGTATGTATATGGGTAAACGCTGCTTTAATGAATAAGTCACAAGCCGCTGGGACTCTGTGTGACACGCGTGCTGTCGGTAATGACAAAAAAACACTGGAAGGTCGACACGCTGTTGGCAAATGAAAACAACAGTTTGGCCTGCTACGGTGTCATTAAGTGCATGCAAATGTGGGACATGGCTGCCTTTAACCAGAAGCAAACATTTCTTTCTGGAGGATCGCACACACAAAGTGGCCTGCTCTGTTTTCTGCATGCCACATGCGGGCCAAACGTACCGGACGGTATTGCTGTTGGGGGCTGCAACCACCGATGGGTGAGATGGTCACCTAACCTGTACGTGCACGTATAGAGAGAGGTGTGTGTGTCTGTATGGCTGTTTGTCATATTTTTATCCTGCAGTCTGTGCTGCCCCCCACAGGCCGGGCATTATAGTGACGCCTCAAACTGCCTCCTGGATCACTGTTTATTTAGTATTATTTAGTAACCTAACCCTAACCCTCTATTTTCTCCATTGTAGCGAGTATATAATTCGTAGATATGGAGTGCACCAGTGAGTCAAGTAATGACTAACTGTAAGAAAGTTGACTGAGACTGTTTAACAAATGTATTAGTCCACCTGTAATTGAGGAAGCATCCAGTATCCTGAAATGCTTTAATGCGGAGTATTTTTATTTCTATTTTGAACAGGATTTTGTTTCACTTGTTTTTCTGTTCAGGGATGCAAGTAAATAACTATAATTTGACAGCTTAACCAAATAAATAATAATGTGCTTTACTCATTTTTCTTTCTTTCTTTTTTTTTTTTTTGTAAAACACAATATATTTTAAAATTTAGGGATACAACTAAAAGGCAAATTGAACATATATATATTTTTTTATTTTGGCTTAAAGAGCTTCTACAGACCGTCACATGTTTGTATGTATTACAGCAACATGAAAATATCTTGGTGCTAGTCTAAAATAAAATACATATATTAAGCATTATATTTCTGAATTCATTATTTGAGACATGCCCAATAGTCCTGACACATTTTACAACTTTCAATGCACTTTGTTGGTAGATATCACATATGTATTGAGTCGAAAAATATGATTTGACTGTGAGAGGGTTCATACAAAGGTTATTGGTGCTCACAATCAACATCTAGTAATGCTAATAATGCGGTTAGCAAAAAAAAAAAAAAAAGCAGAAAACAAAAGTCCTGTTTTACTGAAGTTGATGAGGGAGTCAACTGATTCTACTTAACTGCAAACAGGTTTAGTGAAAATCTACAATATCAAGCAATTATTGGTCATGGTAGGTGGAGATCTAATCAATACCAATGTTGGAGCTGACGATCTGAATTTTTGCTTCAGAAGGATTTTTTTTCTAAATACTAAAATAATGAAAATCGCTCTTTGATAATGCATCCACCTTAATTATTAAAAAGCATTGGTCTCAGAATCAGTACTTGGTATCGAAGCTATACAAAATCTTGCGGTATCACATACCACTACTTGTTGGTGTTGAGCATACTACATAAACAATTGGCAAAACAGTTTTTATTCTAGTTGTAAGTACGTAGTATGTCAGTTAGTGAAACTATGAGTTATTAAATGGAAGCAACTTGACTCAATGTTTAAAAACTCATTCGTCGACATGCGGACAAATTCAGCTAAAACAAATTAATTTCGCCCTATTATAGTTAGTCGGTTGGTTAGAAGTAGTAGCAGGAGAAAAGTCAGTCAGTTAGGGAGTCAGTTAGTTAAAAACATACTTTTAAACATACTGTATAATACCGGTAACAATTCATTCATCTGTCTGTCGATCTGTCAGTCTGTCCATCCATCCATCCATCCATCCATCCATCCATTTTCTATCGCAGTTGTTAGGGTTACAGACAAACTTGAGCCAAACCCAGCCGAGGGGCAAGAGGCAAGGACCATGGACTGGTCGCCAGTCAATCGCAGGGGACAAATAGACAAACAACCATGCACAGCCACATTTGCACTTGCGATCAATTTTGAGTCTTCAACTAACCTAAAAAACAAGTTTTTGGAATGTGGGAGGAGTACCCTGAGAAGACACACTCAAACACGGGAAAAACATGCAAACGCCACACAGGAAGGCCTGAGCCGTGATTCAAACCCAGAACCTCTCACCTGTGACGCAGATGTGCTCAAACTCTTGTCCTCCAAAGATCACACGATATTCCACCACGGGCAGCGTGGTAGCTTTCCGAAAGTCAAGTTTGCAAAGCATGCTTATCATCAGGTTTATTGAAGATAATTTGAGGAGATAAATTGTCTATTGGTGTGAAACTGAATGCTCATTTGTCTACCTGTGCCCTGTGATTGGAAGGCAACCAGTCCAAGGTGTCCCCCTGTCTAGCCCCAATTCAGCTGGGACAGACTCTACAGAAAGTGCGTATCCCAACACTTTATTTAAACAAGTTTTGAAAGTGCAACCAACAGGAAGTTTGCCATTTCCACTTAAGTGTAAGCCTCTACTCCCACTAGCTCACCTTTCAAAGTCTGGATTCTCGACCTGAAAGACATGATCACAAATGTGTCATTTCAACACAACTGAAGCAAGTGCTGCTATTCCGTCAGTTTTTTCCCCCAGTTTTTTTATCACTCGCGAGCTCTGCCATCATGTCCTGGCAGTAGCCGCTTGTAAACAGTCGACCATAATGACATGTGCCCTGTCGCACAGACATGACAAACGTAATCCCTGCCTGTCTAAAGACACACCAAGAATGTCTGGAGCACTCTGGAGGTCTGGTTTGGTCGTGTGTGTGTCTGTGTGTGTGTCTGCAGTGGCTGGAAAAAGGACAGTAGGGCTAGAGGCCAGTGCAGTCTGCAGCTTGTGCGGGGGTTCTTGACCTCTGTGCATCCTCCAAAATAGAGATATCATATTTAGCTTTGTTTACCAAATAATGGAGTGAGTTGACAGCATCTAAAGCTCCTGCACATGCTCCAAGTTAACCCGTGGACTGTCTATATTCACGTTTTTGGGGCTCAGTCAGGTAGAAGTGGTAAGGTGGTAAGGGGTGTCAGGGTATGGGGTGTTATTCAGAAGCGTTTGCTCAGCAGCCTGTTGCTCCAGTTTGTTTGGAGCTGCGGTCCTCCCTTGGAAATATAGAAGCAAATTCCTTTTCCCCCGTCCCCACAATGGGAGCGCTCTGCCAGCTTCCCCTGGCAACGAGGCCCCGGAACGAGGGCCAGTTCTCCCTTGCTCGTCCCACAAGAGCCTTTCATGTTCCCAAAACCGCAGCCGGAGCGAGGCGCCTCGGTTTCAACAGCAGCAGACCAGCATGTGTTTGCCTAATTCCTAAGACATGATGACAGTGGTCTCTCAGCCCGCAAAAAGACAGCTTGGCTTTTTATCCCCAATCCCCCTCACCCCCTCTTCCTCCTGCACTTTAATTATTATTTTTTGCTCTTGACGACTTCCAATACTTACACACCACATGTTTTCTCATTACAGATGTTTTTATGGGCGACCCCAAAACCTTTTCGGTTGCCCCTCGCCTCCCACAAATGCTTTGCCAGCACACGACCCATCAATGGCCAAGAAAAAGCAACAAGGGAGGTTTTTCACGGCTCAGCAGAGAATAAAAGCACTACTGGCCATTATCCCCAAGGTGAAAGATGCTACAGCTCTTTTGTACGTTAAACAAAAATGAACTGACAGCTTTATAGGTTACATACAAGTTACAGTGAACGCCCACAAATTTGCAAATTTTGAGGAGATCCTATTCTCAGTTATTTGCTGAAAAACTCACATATTCACTGTTTTCGCGCTTAGGTCATAGCCTTGTCTAATTAAAAAAAAAAAAAAAAAAGTTATTTGCTGCCATCTTGTGCCATCAATAGCCAATTAAAAACCTTTTGTGTGGGAGTCAATTATTACGCCCTGCTGTAAATAGCAACAAACCTAAAAATCTTCATAATTATCTATATTAATATGCTCCGTAACTTTCACTAACAACCCAAGCTAAACTTAGCTCCTCCCGATGAACACAGCTGTTCTCTCATTTTGAGATGTATTACTTGATCATATTTGCTTGATACCTATTACTGTATTACTTTCCTATTTCAGAAAGGGCCCAAAAATGTGAACGAGTGAGTTCTTCAGTAATTTTGTGACTGTGCGGAGGATGACTGTACTATTTAAAATAGCAGATAAAGGACAGGGAGAAACGGCAGATGTATATATGATGGTATAGAACCACAATGTATTCCAGCGGGATTTTGTCCTGGACACGTCACGCCATTTTGTTGCGAGGCAGAGTTCGTGGAACACAATCATTAATGCCCAATGGTCGATTTTGAAGCCTTCGCAAATACAGTATGTGGTTTTCTTAGCAACAGGTTGAACTTGGAAACCTAACAGATAAAGAACAGGGAGAGTTGCCATGAACATAGTCAGACAAAGTATTGTCAATGACTACAATATAATATTAGAATTATAAAATAAAAATGAAACATTTACAAACAGCTACGAAGGAAAAAGAAATTCCCCATCAGGAAATAATTGCGAGTATTGTAGTTCGTAGACACTATTGTTCACGTTGACATTAAAAAGATAACTACTGTACCATTTGTACCCTGTCGCTAATCAAAACAGCAGCATCTACTAACACAAACAAGTTTGGAGTCTTACTGCAGGCTGTAGATAAGTTGATTCTACATTACCGTATTTAGTCTTTAACAACGATTTGACTTCCAAGGGGAGCTACTCCACTTTTAAATGCTATTCAATCTGTTTTGTTAGTTGCCATTTCTCCATGAAATTCATTTTTATTTTGTTTTAAACTGTACTTTCACTTAAAATAAGTTATAATATACTGCAAACATTGTTTAATACAATTCTAAAAACTTGTTTTTACCAATAAAAGACACACACCCATGAACTCCAGTTGTTCCCTATTGAACTTTCTTTCACACTTGGTGCCTCTGTCACGTCCTTTAGTTTTATGCTGTCAGGGTGATTAAATCATTGTTTTATATGAAATACAAAGCACAGCGTAATGGAGGTCAGGCACCGGACGAACAGCCTGCCAGGGTCGTCAAGCAGCGCCACTTTGTCACTGCCGTTCGGCGCCTGACGCTCACGTAAAAAAAAAAAAAAAAAAGTTATGGATGACACGCTGTCATTAAACAGCAGCCAAAACTTTCCACCTCGATAGGAGACCTTTCGGCTGTGAACTCTGGTTCTTATGACCCTCTTACAAGTGCATCTTCAGTTCTCGGGCCAACATGACTAATTGGAAGGGAAGTAAATGGTTTTTGAATCATGGGCAGCAACCGTGATTTACAGCGTTGAGTCGTGGTTGCAAACAGGAACTGAACCGATAGCTGCTGGACCCTCCGACCTCCCTGACTCACTACATGATGACGCCACAAGCCAAGTGGGTCTTACATTTATGTGACACTCACTTTTTAAGAACCCCTACAAGAAGATTGGTGATGTTATTCACAATTGGCCCTTTCACATGTAGCTAAATACACATATTAGAAATGGATTTCAGTATTATACTGTATCTTAAGGTTTCACTGGCAAAAGGAGGAACTTGGAAGCATAGTAAATAAAGGAACGGAAGAGTCGGCAGGAACACAGTAGGACAAATGCTGATTACTACAGTGTATTCCACTGGGATAAAACATTACAACTAGTAACTAGAAAAATAAAAAACATTACAACTCGATTAACTTTTAGAAAAGGTTATCAAGCTAAAAAAAAAAAAGGATAAACTAATCCTGTCAGGATTGTCAGTAACTACTTCTTCCAGTTCATAGATGCTAATAGTCACACACGTAAAACATGAAAACGTTAACTACTGAGCCCTTTTTTAACTCTGTTGCTAACCAAAACTGCAGCACCTACTGATGAAGTGTAGAGCTTTTTTTTGCATGTTGTAAATTAGATTATCGTACATTATCCAGTCTTTAACAATGCATCACAGCAGATTTGCTTTGTTCTGGCCATGTCGCGGGATTTTGTTGCAAGGCAGAATACTTCGGGCACAATTATTAAGGCCTTAATGGCTAATCAAATAACAGGCTGTGGAAAATACAGTTTGTGGTTTCCTTGGCAACAGGTTGAAACTAGAAATACAGCAGATAAAGATAGGGAATTTTGAGGCCTTGATGCGTTGCAAGATTATTTTCCTGTATATTCAATGACATTGATTTTAGCAGTTTTTGAGCAGTGGCATTATGAAATAAAAAAGGAAAATAAAACTTTAAACAGTAAAAAATTATACCTGGCACAATTACATTTTTAACACTTATGGGTTAAAGGTTAAAGGTTAGCACGCCTGCCTCACAGTTCTGAGGAGCCTGCGTTGGTTTTCTCCGGGTATTCCGGTTTGCATGGTAGGTTAATTGGTGCCTCTAAATTGCTCTTAGGTGTGAATCTGACTGAGAATGGTTATTTGTTGATATGTGCCCTGCGATTGGCTGGCGAACAGTTCAGGGTGTAGCCCCCCTCTCGCCCGAAGATAGCTGGGATAGGCTCCAGCACGCCCACGACCCTAGTAATGACAAGAAGTACGGAAAATGGTTGCATGGATGGGTGTGCACGAACATAATATTTATTATATTTTTAATGAAAATCAGTCTATTAAATAGTAAAGGGGGGTAAATAACTATGCATAAGTTCCAAGGTAACCAAGAGAAAATTATTTTCAAAGCTCATAATGGTTCCCTTTAAAGATAGCGGGACAGTGGACCAAGTTACAAGATGGATACAAAGCACTACATTTATCTAAATGAATGCTCCTCAATTTATTTCAAGATAGTTCCTTGTCACCAAGATAGGCACTAAAGTAGTAAGTTGATAAGTGAGCAGAAAAACAACAAATACGTGAGCCTTCAGCAAATAATAGAGGATTGGTTACAAAAAAAAGAAAAGAAAATGCCAACGCCGAACCTCAAATATGCGGGGGTTCACTGTATTCACATTTTCTGCACTTTTAAGTAGCCATGCTCTGCCTTCTCCTCAGGAGCTTAAGACCACATGGCTGGCTTTGTGGAGCACCTGTGGCTGTCGTTGCACGTGTTTAGTTTCACCACTCGTTTCCGACAGCTTACCGGGGCTCGTTCTCCCGCCAGACGCCCCGTGACATGCACTCATCCCAGGCGTCGCTTCAGTGCCAAGTTAAACAACCGCCCCCTCCCTGTATCGTAACATTTTTTTGTGTGTACAATTGCAACCATCATTTCAAATAGTCCGTCGTGACATTTTCAGCACGCCTTTGCGTTTATTTTATTCCTACGTGTACAGACAGCCGCAGTGCATTTTTAGCCCGCCGCAGCTGTGTATTCTAATGCGGTAGCCATATGTGGCACCGTGACCTCCTTCGTAAACAGAACTGTCTGATTCCTCCGTTTGGGACATAACATAGGGAATGGCGGTGATGGTGTGTGGGTGTGGGGGGTTAGATCTTGAATGGAAGTCATGTTGGATCCGTTCCCCCCCTTTGAGGTAAAAGACGGGCAGCACTTGAAACTGATGCATTGGACGGAGGGTCCAGCTCATTCTTGTTTCAGACACCCGTCCGTCTGTTCGCCAGAAGGTCTGCGGATTCCACTTGAGAGCGTTCCCTGTCCTTAAAACTGTCAAGGCAACACGTGACGTTCCGTGCCTTCAAGCACGACCAAATAGAGGGTGTCCCAGAAAAATGTACTCGTTCTTTGACTGATCATTACCCATATACAGTAGCCTTTGTTTTTGTTTCATATGCAAAATTAACTTTTGAAGAAATAAGTGCGACTAGAGTTACGAACACATCACAGAAGTGCAAAAACAATTTAGAAGGCAGTTTCACAGGGATCCACCAACCTGAAACATCGTTTTTTTTTTTTTTTTTGCATTAGAGATACACTACTCAAAAAATGTTTCGGATATTGAACAATTGGGTGAAATTTCAGGATGAAACTAAAATCCACTCTAGCCTTGACGAGTGAACTTAATTTGTCCTTCTCTACACCGTCGACGGCACATGTCTAACTGTTCGATGTTTCAGTACTTTTTGTTTTTTGTTTTTTTGCACAACTTGCTGTTCTCTAACAAGTAGCTCAATGGCAAAATCCACAGCAGGTGTTTGAGTCATGAACATTTCCAAGGAAGCCTGTGTCTGTGCCTTTCCTCTCTGTATCTCTGATGCAACCTGTTGATGACGCTGACACAAAGCTCAGTGACCAATCCAGAGAGCCTGCTAAAAGAGTGAGTAACTTTTTGGGGGCCTTCCTGTATATTGGTACTACAAGGCCAAACCACCCACCCATCATTCTTTTGGGCTTAGCTTTACGATGCAGATGACTTGCAAGGTGGAACAATTAAGCTATTCCATTTCTCTTCCAAACAGAGTCCGCAATTGATGTGGGTGGGCCACAGTGTCTATCACAAATACCCCTCCCACGGTGTTCTGGCTGCAGGTATCAGGTGTGGTGAGCGTTCTAATTACACATGTATGTACCAAAGGACTTTTTGGCGGGTGGTCTCTCCTGCCAACGGGTGTCTCTGTCTGTGGCCACTCATCCGGGTCAACGATCTGGACAATGGCGGTTCAGGGGGGAGGGCTAACCTCCCCTAAACGCCCAGCCGCTTCCATGCATTTCATCGCATTACATCAGATCAAAAGCAATAAGCTAATTACAAGCCAGCGTGGTGAGCAGTAAATAGCGAATCAGCATAATTGATTTAATCCTCTCAGCGTCCGAGTGAAAAATGTATCAATGCCCAGGCACAAAGGACCTTTTCTTCTTCCCAGCAATGGTGATAATTAGACTAAATAAAAAGATCATGTAAGGTTTATTCAGGCAACTTGAACTCAAGTGACAGCAACGCTAGTGGTGGGCAATATTGGTTTAATAATGACGGTGGATAAATCATCATATTGCAAAATTTTTGTGATTTTTCTTTTCTTTTATTGCCTAAAGCTGGTGGCGTGCGATACATCAAGAATTAGTATCGATCCGAGACCAAGTAAACACAGGGCAAGTATTGTCGATACAATACAGTTATTTTTTATAACTAAAGTGGATGCATCATCAAATTGATTAATTCCCAATGCATTTACTGGATTCCCCCCCTTTGAATAATTAATTAGTCAAAAGCCAGCAAAGAATGTCATACTAGCTAACAATCTGTAATATTGGCTATTCGAGGTTTGTGAAGCAACATTTGGTATCTATCCAGTATTGCTGATAGTGATGCCCCTACTTTTTAATAATGAATTTGGATGCATAAAATGGCTGCATCTTAATGATTTTTATTATTATTACCGCAAGCTAGTGGTGTGCGATACAGTAAAATTTGGTATCGAAATAAAAAATTACCAAATAAATACAGGGGCAATAACACCAAACCCAATACTGACACTTTTTAAAAATCAAGGTGGATGCATCCCTAATTTGCTGAATCTGAATTAATTGTCATGACCCATGTATATTTTTCCATTTGCCAAAGTTTTCTGGTAGTTGTTGGCTACTTACTAGTGGTTTGCATTACTGTAGGATTTGGTGTCAATCCAACAGCAACTAAATAAAGGGACAGTATTACAGATACCAATGGTGATACTAATTCTGTTTGACGGTGAGGGTGTCTTCATTATTAAATCGTTAAATCAGAATTCATTTTATGACCTTTGGACTATTAATTAGTTAATAAACAGGACAGAATTTGGCCAAAGATAAACACAATACAATACAATACAATGCAATACACTACAATACAATACAATAAGAAAGCTGAATAGAAGTTTGAGTGAAAAAAGAATAGAGAACTAACAAAACAATGTTTCCCATACATTTTCATTTCTAGATCCCCCCCCCTCAAAATGTACAAAATGATCACCAGAAAACAAATTTAAAAATTCTTCAGGTAAAGTGCTTAGAAACTACGATAATTCTTTTTTAAATGTCTCCCCTTAAGAGCATGACTTGATTTTTGTTTATTTGTTTGGTTTTTTTTTTTCATCAATTGCCACTCCACAACCAGACCAAATCCCACGTAGAATATATGTTCAGGAAATACAATACAAAACAATGCAAAATAGAACAGGCCCTCACACCCGCTTTTTCATGATGAATCCTAGAAATGATCATCACATTTTGACTCTATGCTCCGCCCACATTAGATGATGTAGACAAAAAAGCTTATTAATTTAATGTCGCCCATCTGTTTAGGGTACCTGCTTCCGATTGGGGTTCATTTGGACCAATGCCCTCGTAGGAGTTTGTCAACGTACAAGTCCTGGAATTTGCCTAAAAGGGCTGTTTCAAGTCAAAATGGCCGACTTCCTGTTCAATTTCAGACATGAGTCCTTGATATTTTTTTGTGCTTCCCGTTATGATAGATAGGTACACTCAATTTTGTATTTATCAGTATAACTAGTGTCTGGGGCTGATTTCTTTTTTTCAAACTTTCCAGCGGGGTGCGACTGAGAGAATTTTGGAGGGTCATGTTCAGAATGTTGACTGAAAATGGATCTGGACACATTTAGACATACCTGTTTGCCCAGCAAAGACATTTCAGTGTGTTTCTTTCATCATTTATTGCAGAGAGGCGCTTTCCACGTGCTTTAATATGCATCTTAAAAGCAAATTTAAAAAAAAAGCGCTTTTCATCAACGTTTTACTTATTTATGGCGCTGTGAGAAAAGTGTTTTAGAGCAAAATCGTGTTATCGTCGAGGAAGTGAAACATACTCACACGTTTTCCACCTGAGGACATGCGCTTTAATGACACTTTCAGGGGGCGCCACCGGAGCACCGATACACACTCCATGTTCATGACGCATGCAATATCAAAGCAAAGGCGGGGGGCCTGGGGGATGCGATCCATATGGAACTTGTGTCCTGTATGATAGGATTGGGATTCAGCATGTTTATTACCACATAATTTCAAACATTTAACGCTGAATCACGGATTTGTTTGCATTTTGAAACAATTTTTTCAATAAAGAAATAGAGGTTTTAATCTGGTTGAACTCTCAGTATCATGAAACTATCATTAATTGTGCAGTGGATTTTTCAAATAATATTCTAAACTGTCATACAAGTGTAAAAAACAACAACAATAATGCTAGTATGAAAAAGTAATACAGTGAATCTTTACTACAGTAAAGTATTGGCGACCTTCTCAAATGCTTATATTTTTGCATAGTTTATCCACTTTGTTTAAGATAATCAAACAAATGTAAGTGACCTTAAATTGCTGTTTTTAAATGGTGATTTCATGTATTAAGGAAAAAAATAATATTCAAAGTTACCTGGCCCTGTGTGAAAATCTAATTACATCCCCTTGTTAAATCATGAATGAATTGTGGCTAATCACAATTTCTGGTTAATATTCACTAATCCAACCCTGATTACCTCCAAACCTGTTTAATCAAGAAATCACTTAAACAGAACCTGTCTGAAAAAATCAAGTCGGACAAAAGATCTAAAAAAAAAAAAAAAGCTGCAATAAAATGAGACGATCCAATCAAATTCAAGAACATTCAAGAAATCAAGTAATTGACATCTATCAGTCTGGAAAGGGTTAGAAGCGTTAGGATTCCAATGAACCATGGGGAGGGCCATCAACCTCAAATGGAGAAATAATGGAACACTGGTGAACTTTTCCAGGAGTGGCCGGCCTACAAAGATTACCCCAAGAGAGCAGCAATGACTCATCCAGGAGGCCACAAAGGAACTGAAGACAACTTCTAAAGAACTGCAGGCACCCCTTGCCTCAGTTAAGGTCAGTGTTCATGACACAACAATAAGGAAGAGAATGGACAAAAATGAGAGAGTTTCAAGGCGAAAACCACTGCTGACCAAAAGAACATAAGGGCACATCTTACTTTTGTAAAAACACATCTGAATGCTTCCCAAGACCTTTGGGAGAATATCATATGGACTGAATGTTGAGGTTTTTGGAAGCTCTGTGTCTCGTTACATATGGTGTAAATGTAGCACTGCATTTCAGAAAAAGAACATCATACCAACAGTAAAACATGGTGGTGGTAGTGTGACGGTCTTGGGCTGCTGCTCCTTCAGGACCTGGACAACTTGCTGTGATTGATGGAACCATGAATTCTGCTCTTTAACAGAAAATCCTGAAGGAGAATGTACAGCCATCAGTTCGCGGCCCTCCATTTTTGCTAAATTCAAACAATTCTGCAAAGAAGAGTGGGCCAGAATATCTCCACAGAGATGTGAAAGACTCATTGCCAGCTATAGAAAATGCTTGATTTCAGTTATTGCTGCTGAAGATGGCCCAACCAATTATTAGGTTTAGGGGGCCATTACTTTTTCACACAGGGCCAGGTAACTGAGTAGTTTTTTTCCCTTAATAAATAAAATAATTATTTAAAAACAGCATTTTAAGTTCACTTGGGTTATACTTGTCGGATATTTACGTGTTTGATGATTTTAAATATTAAAGTCGGGAAACAATAAAAAAATATAAGAATTTGAGAAGGGTGCCACTACTTTTGCAATGCACTGTATATCGCTGTTTATTGTTGGCACCACCACTACAATGCCGTGAAAAAGGATTGGCCCCCTTCTCAAATTCTTAGTTATTTTGCACAGTTTCCCAATTTTTATGCTAAAGATAATCAAACAAATGTAAATATCAGATACAAATAACCCAAGTAAACATAAAATTCAGTTGTAAAATGGTGATTTTATTTATGAGGGATAGAAAATATTCAAAGCTACCTGGCCGTGTGTGAAAAAGTAGACTTCAACTGGGAGTAAAAAAAACTGTAAAAGAGTCAGTACAGGTGCTATTGAATACTTAATAACTGTAATAACTTTAAATTTGTTGGAAGGAGGTAAAACCATCAACAAGATTTGTTTTTTATGGTTTATATATGGCAGGTTTTCACATATTGCAGGTGGGTCTGGAACCCCTGTGTTTAATGGGGGTTGACTGTAACAATAAATTGTGTCATCACCCTAAAAATTAATGACAAATGTAACATTTAAGCATTCTTAAAAAAAAAAAAATAATAAAAATAAAAAAAAAAAAATATGCAGTTTGTAGTAAAAAAAAAAAAAAAAAATATGCAGTTTGTAGTAAAACAGAAACAGAATAATAAAACTCACCCTTGTTCTTGTGAGTGCTCTCTTCACATTAGGCCTAAATCCAACTTTATGTGAACATTCTCTCTTTTATGATGTTGATGTAGCATGCTATTTATTTATTTTTTGTATTGAAGGTTATGTTCCTGGTTTTCTGGCAGTCATTACACCTATTTATGATCAAAGGTACAAAAATGACATATAAGTAGAAAAACTAGTGTACCTTCCACTCTTCTCTTATATTTTTGGTCAGCGTAAAAAAAGAAAATATTCCTCTGACCCCAGTTCCACCGACAGACATGAAATTGGTTGGACAGGTCTATCATAAAACAAGGCATGAAGAAGTCTCAATGACCCATGGCCAGAATTGAACAGGAAATCAGCCCTTTTGATTTGAAGCAGCCATTTTGGGCAAATTCCAGGACTCATATATTGACAAACTAGAGAATTTGCCAAACGAGTCCCAATCAGAAGCAGGTATACTCGACAGATGGGTGACGCTAAATTACGAAACTTTTCTGATGAGGGCAGAACACGGCGTCAGCATAAAATGACTATTTTGAGGTTTTGCCATGAAAAAGCAGTCCAAGTCTTTTCCTTCGCCATTATTTTCGGTATAATATTACATTAGTTGCTAGGCAAGGAGGGCAGAATCCACCACTATCTGAAATCTTTCATCCAAGTTCGAATCCAATTTCTGGAGACAATTTGTGAGACTGACAGACTGGCTGTAATATTATTTGTCTTATCAGTTTCATTGCTAGTTTAAGAATGTGGTGCACTTTGAAACTGTGGTCAGTGTAACACAAAACTAATTCAATGTTTTACTGCCATGAAAGAACATGAAAAGGATGAAAGGTCAGCAATATGTAATACCTCAATGCATTGCTTTTGCTCTCATCTATTTCCCAAATCCTACAGGACACACCTTGACAACTGATGTAGGATATTTTCTGATGTTTGAAGGTAAAATGTATAGAAAGCGAGTCAAATTGGCCCCCGTGCCTCGTCTTTTTGGCCCCGGCTGAGCAGAGTGGCAGCCCTCTCGCCGACCTCTCATGTGTCAAACAGTGCTCTGATCCAACCTCGCTTTCTGGGAGGTTGTAGGAGATGTGGCCCGATAATGAACTAAGAGGAGCCTGCGTCATCGATATGCCGCTAGATTGCAGTGCAACTAAGCCACCTAGAGGATGACGGCGGAGTCTATCTATCCAGCTCTCTGTGTTTTCACACTTGACCTGCGTAAATAACCCTAAAATTATACTATGAAAACATATCATCTTTGAATTCCTCCCACATCATCTGGTTCTGATTCATGTGTTTTTTACAACGTGAAATTAAAATGTGGCGGAGACGTGACCTGTGCATGTCCGAGAGGAGCTGTTACTCTGCTCTTCCCTTAACTATTTCCATGTGATTGACTCCAAGTGTATTTTAGAATGGAATCGAAAAGCCTCTCGTCCAGTTTCACTGCAGCAACATGGACAGTAGCAGCACACTAGATTATCAAAACCCCCAAAATATACATGTATATATTTACAACAACAGGCAATGAGACTGAGCAGAATGTGCAGCAGCTGACAGCTGACACCTTTTTCAGGGATGGCTTTTAGAGACTTTTTGGTGGTTTTACTCATGATGGACATACCTAGCCAAGTTAATGATGCTAAATTGAACTTAGATTTAGGCTTCAACGTTTGGTGAGTCATCAAACTTCACTACCAGGGTCTGCCCACATACGTTGACAAGAACTAAAATGTTGCCCATCTGTCTAGTATATGTAGTTCAAATTTGGTAGCAACTGGAAAAAATCTCCAGGACAGCTTCTCCTTTCAAAGGACATCTGGAAACGGCCGAAATGACCTTCAAATGGTAGACTTCCCGTGACTTATCAGGCATGGCTTCCTGAGACTTTTTGTGGGATTATTCGTGATACTTATGAGTATAGTTCTTCAGGAGCAGAATTGCAGAATTGTTTTGGGTAGAAATCTCTAAAATGAGTTTATTTTTTAAAACGGCTAAGGTGACCCTAAAATGGCTACTTCAAACCAAACTGGCTCACTTCCTGTCACCTTTTGGCGAGCCATCAAACTTCACTACCAAACACACACATTGACAAAACTAAAATGATTTGCAATTCAGCCTTGACCATCTGTCTAGTAAACATACAGTAGTTCACGTTTGGAGGCAATCATACAAAAAATCACTGGGAGAAGCTTTGTTTTGGAAATGGGAGTAATTATCCTAAAATGGTCATTTTGAACCAAAATGGCAGACTTGCTGTAACTTCCCAGGTATGTGTTTTTTTTTTAGAGGTTTTTGTGGGGCTCCTCATGATAGACACACCCACCAAGTTTTATGTTGCCAAGTGCAACTGGCTTTGGGGGCTCGTAAATATTGGTAACAATAAAAACAAAAATCCTCAGGCCTTGTTGCTCTTTGTAAATGGATGACCCGAAGCTGCCTGAGTGGCAGCTGCCTTGTTCAAAATGGGTGGTCGTCACTCAGCTGCTGATGTGGGCGTGCGATTTTGGCGGCCTGATATACATACGTGTCACGGATATGTTTTGCATGAGCTCTTGACGGATGAACGCTGTTTGTGTCGCCTAAAAAAGGCTTCTTCAACGATCCGCAGGGCGGCAGCTGTCTAATGCGACCATTCCGACGATTCAACACATGACTCCATTATGGCCGCCGAGCCGTGAGAAGAACGAGGGCGGAGGCTGGTGGAGGGGAATGCTTTTGGGGCGCTCGCTCGAAATGGGATCTTTAATTTCACAGGCCTCCTGATATGCCGTTTGTGTAACAGAAAAGAGGAATCAAGGCTTTTTGAAAGCACATTAAGCAGAAAGCAATTAACCCGCACACACAGTAGTTAAGTTTTGTATTAATACTTCCAACAGCTGGCGTCGTACCGCTTCCTTGTTCTTTATCTCCACTCCAGCTGTTGCAAGGATATTAAAGAGTATGCAGTAATGTCTGCAATAAAGTGGTTCCGTATAGAGATACCTCGCCGAGGAGTGGAAGCCACGGAAGGGGGGGAGCGGATTTACATACGGACCGTCGTTTTCAATAACCCGCCGGTCCATCTTTTTTTCAGCGAGGCTTTCAAAGGCCTTTCTTCTTCTTCTGCAGTGTACATTTCAAAGACATCGATTGACATTCTCAACAGATGTGCTGCTCCAAGGAACACTTGTCATGCTGTCAATTGGCTCCTAAAGTCAAGGCCCGGGAACATTTGATTATACACATTCAACGCCACGAGCAGCCTCCATGAAATGATAAAAAGGCCAGGAGGCAGGCAGATAAGGCAAAATCAAATTAAATGATGGCGGTACAGTGGAGCGTTGTTAGCACAACTGCCTCACATTTCTGAGGTTGTGGGTTCGAATCTGGGCTCTGGCCTTCCTGTGTTGAGTTAGAATGTTTCCCCCGTACTGTATGTTTTCCCCCAGCACTCCAGCTTCCTACAAAATGAAAAAACGATGATGATTGGCTGGCAATCGGTCCAGCGTGTACCCCGCCTCTCGCCCAAACGCAACCCGAGTGAGGATACATAAGCGGTATAGAAAATGCATAAATGGGTAATTAAATTACTTACTTGGTTGGTTTCTCAATACTTATTATTTTTAGGATGTTGTGTATCTTTTTACAGTGGAACCTCGAAGGCTTCAACTTTTAGAAAAAAATCTGTTTCTGGTCGAACTGTCGCCATCATGAAAACCATTAGTAACTATACAGGCAATGTTTGAAGTGTAAAACTAAGTTATATAATAAAACAAAATGAAACAAATTCAAGGTCAGAACAGCAATTAACGGATCCTCATCCTCACACACTAACCAGCCACAACATCAGGTGCACCCCTAGAATCCAATAAGATCTATTACAAGAGCTGCAATAATTTATTGGTGACAAGTTACGGCATGGTGACAGACTGATTAGCATATCTGCCTCACAGTTGTGAGGACCGGGTTTAAATCCAGCCTCGCCTGCGTGGAGTTTGCATGTTCTCCCCGTGCCTGCGTGGGTTTTCTTCGGGTACTCCGGTTTCCTCCCACATCCCAAAAACATGCATGATAGTTTAATTGAAGACTCAAAATTGCCCATAAGTGTGAATGTGTGTGCAAATGGTTGTTTGTTTATACTGTATGTGCCCTGTGATTGGCTTTTTAGTACTCTTGATAAATATAAAACTTTATTCGGAAATATGATTGTTAAAACAGAAATCATTCAATTAGAAATATTTGACTAAACAATGATTCCTTACAGTAGCTGTGCTCTTTGCGCTATGTTAAAAAAAACAGTCCATGAAAATGGGAGTATTTACAGTTGAATAACAACAATACGCTTCCGTTTCAGCAAAACGTATATTTAGTCATTATCCTTTACTTTTGCGTTTTTCCTGACGAATAATGCCATGACAAGAAAGCCACCATTTTTGTAGATTGACCCTGAGTGTTTTGCACAATGATCCAAACCAAGCTTAATTGGCAGTGTTTTGGGGCATATGCACGCTGCTATAAATAGATTAATTGTCACCATTTTTCTAAAATTTTTCTAAAATATTTAGCCAAGATCCCCAGGTCATCAGATTAAAAAAAAAGGGCTACACTTGCACAATAAGAGTGGTAGTTTAGGAGAACATGGAATAAGAAAGCAAAAATATTAAATGTGCTTAAATAATGCTGTATTATTGTATATTAATCGGTTTTGCAACATAGTTTGCGTAGTAGTAGACGGTTTAAACCAAAGTAACTCCATAAAAGTACCATAGGAGACGGCCTAAGTGTTCATGATAAACTAGGTATTGTAAGCCACTGTCACATTATGCACAGTTTGAACATAGACACTGTACAAGACTATGTAGGAAAATGTTTGAAACATGCAGTAGTTGTCAAGGTTTAAATAGAACTGTATTTAACTTGGCTTTTACAACCCCAATTCCAATGAAGTTGGGATGTTGTGTTAAACAAATAAAAACAGAATACAATGATTTGCAAATCATGTTCAACCTATATTTAATTGACTACACTACAAAGACAAGATATTTAATGTTCAAACTGATAAACTTTATTGTTTTTAGCAAATAATCATTAACTTGGCTGCAACACGTTCCCCAAAAACTGGGACAGGGTCATGTTTACCACTGTGTTACATCACCTTTTCTTTTAACAACATTCAAGAAACGTTTGGGAACTGAGGACACTAATTGTTTAAGATTTGTAGGTGGAATTCTTTCCCATTCTTGCTTGATGTACAGCTTCAGCTGTTCAACAGTCCGGGGTTTCCGTTGTCGTATTTTACGCTTCATAATGCACCACACATTTTCAATGGGAGACAGGTCTGGACTGCAGGCAGGCCAGTCTAGTACTCGCACTCTTTTACTACGAAGCCACGCTGTTGTAACATGTGCAGAATGTGGTTTGGCCTTGTCTTGCTGAAATAAGCAGTGGCATCCATGAAAGACGTTGCTTGGATGGCAGCATGTGTTTCTCCAAAACCTGTATGTACCTTTCAGCATTAATGGTGCCTTCACAGATGTGTAAGTTACCCATGTCATTGGCACTAACGCAGCCCCATACCATCACAGATGCTGGCTTTTGAACTTTGCGTCCATAACAGTCCGGATGGTTCTTTTCCTCTTTGGCCCGGAGGACATGACGTCCACAATTTCCAAAAACAATTTGAAATGTGCACACTTTTCCACTTTGCATCAGTCCATCTTAGATGAGGTCGTGCCCAGAGAAGCCGGCGGCGTTTCTGGGTGTTGTTGATAAATGGCTTTTGCTTTTCATAGTAGAGTTTCAAGTTGCACTTACGGATGTAGTGCCGAAGTGTATTTACTGACATTAGTTTTCTGAAGTATTCCTGAGCCCATGTGGTGATATCCTTTACACATTGATGTCAGTTTTTGATGAAGTACCACCTGAGGGATCGAAGGTCACGGGCATTCAATGTTGGTTTTCGGCCTTGCCACTTACATGCAGTGATTTCTCCAGATTCTCTGTACCTTTTGATGATATTATGGTACGTAGACGATGAAATCCCTAAATTCCTTGCAATTGTACGTCGAGGAACATTGTCCTTATACTGTTCGACTATTTTTTCACGCACTTGTTCACAAAGAGGTGAACCTCGCCCCATCTTTGCTTGTGAATGACTGAGCAATTCAGGGAAGCTCCTTTTATACCCAATCATGGCACCCACCTGTTCCCAATTAGCCTGTTCACCTGTGGGATGTTCCAAACAGGTGTTTGATGAGCATTCCTCAACTTTCTCAGTCTTTTTTGCCACCTGTCCCAGCTGTTTTGGAGCGTGTTGCAGCCATAAAATTCTAAGTTAATGATTATTTGCTAAAAACAATAAAGTTGATCAGTTTGAACATTAAATATCTTGTCTTTGTAGTGTTTTCAATTAAATATAGGTTGAACATGATTTGCAAATCATTGTATTCTGTTTTTATTTATGTTTAACACAACGTCCCAAATTCATTGGAATTGGGGTTGTATTTCTGTCGAGGAAAACCCCCCAAATAGATTTTTTGTTTTGCTTTTTGTTTTTTTAGCTCGGCCCAACGGGGGTCATCACCTATCGTCAAAACAAAGATGCCAACAATGCGTAGAGTGGGAGCAGCCACATCTTTCCTTAAATCTTAATCTTAAATCAGCGTAATCTGCGACACCTGTGTACTCGCTTGGGCCTCGTGACCTGAAGCATGCCTGATACATGACGTGCTACAAGCTGCGACATATTAGAGTCAGAAGTTAGATGAAGAAAAAAAAAAGCATGCTCAGCACTGGAAATTGTCACCACGCATACGTCATCGTATCGGAAGGGAGTGACGTGGAGGATTTATGCGGCATGCTGTAATTGAATATAATTGAGCAAGTGCTTGACACTTGATATGGATTTACAGCACCACCACTCAGCCTATGATCATTCTTTCCTCTTGGCTGATGACCGATTTCGGTTTTCTGCGCGTGTAGCTTTGGCTAATTATAACAATACAGCGTGATCTGTCTTTGAAGCCATCACCTAACTGAGGTTTGCCATGGAGGAAAAAGTGCACTGTGGCCATTTTTTTCCTCCTTTGCACCATTAGTGACAGACATTATGAGAGCGCAATTAGAGCAAGAAATGTCTTAATTTATAGCAACGGTGTGTTTGTCATTGGGCTTGGCTACCGCTTTGTTGCGTAAGCATGTGTGGCGTAATTACCAGTACAGTTAGAGAAGATTTACAATGGTGGGTGATGATGATGAGGACTGTGTAGGAGGATGGGGCTGGTTGGGGGTTGGTGGGTGGATGAAGCCCTCCAGATGTGTGGGAAAACAGGGGGCCACAACCAGGGCAGCGTGGTTCCACTTAAAACTCAGCAGGAGAAGAGCTGTGAGGTCGAATGCGCCACGTCCAGTGTGATCAAATATTTCAACGTGCATGCCATGCATTTGTTGTAAAAATTCTACTTTTTCATTGTGGCTGCTTGTATTAAACACATGCTCCAGACACAAAGATTTACTGGTGACAACTAATTATATGCTGCTCATTCTGGCACAATAACATAATGCATCATACATTTACTGACTGAAATAGGTGTAGTCGCAGAATCTAATTAGATCCAACATAAGAGCTGCAACAATTTAGTAGTGACATGTCATTACCTGATTCTTCTGCATTGCACATCCTGGCACAGTAGCACACGACATACACTCATTGGTCACAGTAAGTATACCTGCACAAACTAATAAAACCCAATACACGAGCTGCAGCAATATACTGGTGACAAGTTACCTGGTCTGCGATTGGCTGCGACCAGTCCAGGGTATACCCCGCCTCACGCCCAAAGTCAGCTGGGATAGGCTCCAGCACACCTGCGACCCTAATGAGGATAAGCGGTACAGAAAATTGATAGATGGATGGAAGTTACCTCGTCCTACGTTGCTCGCTGTAGCACAATAGCACAATGTATCACATTCTCACCAGCTACAAAATTTGGTATACCCGCAGAATCTATTCAGTTCTAACACAGGAGCTGCAACAATTTATTTATGACAAATATTTACATGATTTTACTGTATGTTGCATGTCCCGAAACAATAGCGAACTGCGTCAAACACTCATCAGCTAAAATAGTTGCTATTTCCACAGACTCTAATAAGACCCAGTTCAAGAGCATATATATATACACACACACACACACACACACACACACACACACACATTGTATATGTTTTCTTGCCCACCTGGGCAGTATCTCCTTCAAGCTCCGGTCTTCTACCAGAGGCCTGGGAGTTTGAGGGTTCTGTGCAGGATTTTCGCTATTCCCAGTATTGTGCTCTTCTGGACGGAGATGTCAGATGCTGTTCCTGGTATCTGCTGGAGCCATCCTCCCAGGGTTACTGGCCCCAGATCACTACAGGCACCACTATTGCATTCACCATCAAACTTTTCTCTAGTTCTTCCTTCAGTCCTTGGTATTATATTATATTTTTCGTGTTCCTTATTTTGTATGTTGCTATCACTCTGGATTGCTCCATCTATCACGACTGCTGTCTTCTGATGTTTAACCATTACCACTATGTCAGGCTGGTTGGCCAACACTAGTTTGTCAGTCTAGATCTGGAAGTCCCACAGGATCTTGGCCTGGTTGGCCTGGAGCATCTTCTTGGAAGATGCCACATTTGATGATCACCTGTCCAACTGGCTTTGAGTTGAGTTGAGTTATTGATTAACTTTCTTAGGATCCTATTGATCCGGGCACTCCAGTATCCATGTGTGTGGCATTGACTCATAGGTTTTCTTGTAGTCAATCCAGGCAGTGCAGCATTGGTGCTTCTGCTGTTACAATCTTGGGCAATTGCCCTGTCGACCAATAGCTGGTGTTTGGCTCCCATGGTGTTATTACCAATGCCTTTCTGTGCTATGCTCATGTATTGATCCTTATGCCTACTCATCTTAGCCGCTACAATGCCCGATAGTAGCTTCCATCTGACGCAGGTTATAGGCTAGTAGTTTGATGGTGCCGTTCCCTTCTGGAGGGTTTTCATGATGAAGACTGTCTGACCTTGGGATAGTCATTCTGTGTGGCTCCCCGATGTTAAGAGCTGGTTCATTTGTACTGCCATGCGTTCATGGAAAGCAGTTGTTCGCTTCTTTAGCCAGTAGGTGTGAATCATGTGGGGCCCTGGTGCTGTCCAGCTCTTGAGTTTAGATACTCTTGCTTGGATATCTGACACTGTTATGACTACTGGTTCTTGTTCTGGGAGGTTGCTGTGCTCTGCTTGTAGGTTGGTATTGTGTGATGCCTCCTTCTCCCAGATACTCTTCCAGTATTGCTCTGTCTCAGCCTTGGGCAGCTCTGTTTCAGTCTTGCTACCTTGCCACTGAGAGTATACCTTAGCTGGGTTGTTGGGGAACATCATGTTTCTTCTCATGGCCTCTACCTCTGTCGTGTACATTTTCAGGCAGGTAGCTAAGGCTGTAAGTCTTTGCTTGGCAGTCTCAAGTGCCTCGGCTGTGGACATCTTGTTGTATTTCTTGGGCAGTTTCACACCTTTGCTTTGCTCTGTTAGGAGGCTAACATCACTATGGGTCATCCTCATTTTTGCCTCAACCCTTCTCTTCCATGGAGGTTTCCCTTGCTTCTACCGATTGTTTATCTTGTAACCAAGCATCTCTAGGATAACTGATACAGCTAAATATATCAGCCGATTGGTCTCAGTGATGTTCTTAGTAGGGATGCTTAGGAGTGTTGTGTTTATGTCATCCAGTAGGGATTCTGATAGTACTTCTTCCTTTAGCCTTGGCAAGCAGGAGGTAGCTGAGTTCCCCCAGGACTTCATGATCTTCTCTCACAGGTCAATTGCTCTTGTGGAGCTGTTCTGTTTGCGTTTGTGTTTGTGTTTGTGTGTGCGTGTGTGTGTGTGTGTGTATCAGATAAACCAGATAAGTGAATGTTCCATAAAAAATTCAAAACAAGAAAAAGACGAAGGAAGTGATATGACGAAAAGCTGAGCTTTTGCGGCTATTTTTCAAACCTAGCTAAAAAAAAATTAATCATGGCCATTTCCATGGCGGCACGGTGCCCCGACTGCTTAGCACATCCACCTCACGGTTCTGATGACCCGGGTTCAAATCCGGCATCGCACATATGGAGTTTGCATGTTCTTCCCGTGCCTGTGTGGGTTTTCACGGGTACTCCGGTTTCCTCCCACATCCATCCCAAAAACATGCATGGTATAAATCATCCGTCGGTATGAATGTGAGTGCGAATGGTTGTTTGTTTATATGTGCCCTGCGACTGGCTGGAAACCAGTTCAGGGTGTACCCCGCCTCCTGCCCGCAGTTAGCTGGGATAGGCTCCAGCATACCCGTGACCCTAGTGAGGATAAGCGGTGTAGGAAATGGATGGATGGAAATTTCCATTGGCAGCTGTATTTTAATTACACATTTCCCCCAAGCAATGCAATTGATTACAATTGCATACATATTGTAAATAAATTACAACATTTCATAACATTACTCCCTAACACTGGTGACAACTTAACGAATTCTACTTTCCTTGCCCTGCTACGATAGCACATTGCATAGATACAAGTCACTAGCTCATTTGCACAATTGAACATGATCAAGCACAAGGTTTCATAGATGTCGGCCAATGTCAGACAGAGCAGCCTTGTTTATTATTAAAAATAATAAACTTCCTTTAGTGCACCACAGTTTCTGTCAAGCAGAAGTAGCCACATTGAATTTCCCATCCCGGGGGCTCACAAAAGGGCTCCACTGGAACCAGGTGAGGTGTTACTTCCGCCGGCTCCTCTTTTTGCAGTGCAATGCAGCCAGGCCGGAGGCATGGAAGGTATTAAGGTCCAGATTTGAGCCTTAACTCAAGTCAACGTCTTTGCCCAGCTGCTTGACATGAAAGCCAGACGTCATATCAAACGCAAAGCTGCACATTTATTAGCCTACTTCCTCTGCCAGAGTGGGGACACGCAGCAGCAGACAGGATGTCTAAGCATTGTGGATAAAGATGGAGTACTGTACTTTTTTGGGGTATAACTGAGACTGAGGGTGCCATTATACAATTATATTTGTTAACATCTCGTGCTTCGTAATTAGTACTATTCGCGCCAAGACGTGAACTACTGCAGTTTTGCCTCACTAGTAACATGTAGTTGTCCTACTAGTATGCCAAAGTTGTCTTACTAGTGTGCAGAAATGTCATACAGTAGTGGAATGCAGTAGTGGAAAAAACATACTAGTACGACGCAGTTCTACTACTGCACCCTTGTCATTCTACTTGTGCGCTAAATTGTCTTACTCGTGAGGACAAAAAGTGTACTAGTACAAGGACCTTAAGCTGGCTATCAAGGATATTGACTAAATGCTCAAATGGCTTTCCATACTAGTTTGAGTACTGTTGCTCATTGGTGGAGCAGATTCGTCCAGATTCATGGTTAAAATGACAAAAACCAACACGCATGTTATCATAATTTCTCATGTAACAATGCAAAAAAATAAAAAATCAAGGGTGCATATTATACATCAGTGTAAGAAAAATTACAAAATTAGTGAGCCTTAAGCTGGGGAAAATTGACACAACAAATATCCCTACTACTACCTCTTTGACGTATACCAGTACCTAGGGGTGTTTGTGTAACACGCCATCGGATTAAGCATGTTAGTTTACAAAATGGCAGAAATGCTCACCCATGAATTTGTAATATGTCTTGCGCACGTGTATTTATCATTCCGAGACCAGTGATTTCCAACCTTTATGGAGCCAATGCACATATTTTACAATTGAAAAATCTCACGACACACCAACAAACAAAAATGTCACAAAAAGTGGATACATTAATGACTGTATGAACTTCCTGCCATCTAATAGAAGACAATTCATTTGTTCTGTCTGTCACTATGCCTCACTGGTATAAATAGATGAACAAAGATACATTAATTCATTCATTCATTCGCTCATCTTCAATTCCGCATATCCTCCAAAGATACATTGTTTCTTGTAAATACATTTTTGGAGCAATTAAGTAAAATTTGATAATTTCCCACGGCACACCTGAAGAGTGCTCACGGCACACTGGTGAGGAATCACTGTCCTAGACTAATATAGATAATTTATCTTAAGTAACTGCTTCCGTACTCGGAAGTGTCGGTGTTGTCAGCACATGTCCACAGAGGAAGACAAGCATTCACTTTCATTTTGTATGGCGCGTGCGCAAAGGTAGGCACTTCCAGTTTACTTCAGAAAATAAAAAAAAATATATTTGAAAAGCCTAATGAAATACAAATTACTATGCTGATAATACTGAAATTTTCAATCCAGCTACAAAAGTGCGATTTTGGGGGGGGTGTATTATACTCCAGAGCGTAATATACAGGAGAAATTACGATGGAAGGGTGGACGCTACAGCATTGTACGCCACAGTCTTCCGCTTGATGCAGTGCCCCGTTTACTTGTGAGCCTCAGTCTCCTGTCGTATACAATTGCAGTGTCATTGTATGTTGTATTGTTTGACAATACAGTGGAACCTCGATTTAACAGACTAATAGGGCCAGGGAGGTCGTCCCTCACAGCTGATTGTTGGTTATATTGAAGCACTTTTTTTGTGGTCATATACAGTGCACCCATATTACTGTACAGTCCAAAGAATGTTCTGTACTTTTTTTTTCATGGCCTAAAACGCTCAGTACTGTACAAAGTTATTGTAAATAAATATAAAAAGCTATAAAATGTTGGAAAAATTTTACATTTTATTCAAATTCACCATGCTGGTGTGCTTGGTGGTGACAATAGGTTGTTGTAGTAGCAAGTCGAGGCTTGACAAAAAACTGTTACTGTACCAAAAATAGCATGTCCCAGACTGCAGTACGGCTCCAGTGACATCTCTTAAAGTAAAAAAAAAAACACTGCCATCATGCCATACTGGGCTCTCTGCGACAATAGAAAGTACTCCTACCATCATGGCCGCCACGTCAATGCATTGCCTGGAAATCTTGCCACTTTCAACATGGCCACCACATAGGGACGGCACTGAGATAGTGTAGATAAAGCGCTATATAACTGCGGTCCATTTACCATTGGTAACCCGGAAATCCGTGTGTTCTAGTCTCTGTCTATATCGTGCCACAGCGCCAGTAAACAACAGTGGCAAATTCTGGAACTAACAGACTTTGTCAACGCTGGTTTAAGTGACATCTGGAAACTATTTTTGGACACATGTACTGTCCAGATGGTCCGTTACTTCCGATATCCGTTAAATCGGGGTCCGTTAAATTGAGGTTGCACTGTACACGAAAAAAAGTCAAAAGCCACACTTGATAATGTTAGCATACCCTGTTATGCTTCAGTGTAACATAATGTGACAAAAACAAACACCCATGTATGATGTAGCATTGTACTCCACATTATCCGCTTGGCTGCAGCTCTCCATTTGCTCGCCACCTTCAGTCTCCTCTGGAAGAAATTTGCTGCGTCATAATAATGTTTGAGGATCCACAGCTAGAAATTAAAAAAATAAACACCAATGTTAGATGTGAATGCTTACAGTATTATATTCCACAGTCTCCTCTTTGCTGCAGTGCCCCGTTAGTTGCTGGGTGTGACAGTTGAAAAAGAGTCAATAGCAAATAGAGCAAGTAGATGGCGTGCAGTGGAAAAGGGCTACGTGTCTTCCAACTTGCTGCGACCACTTGCAATGTCTTAGTGGAGTTTTTATACTGCGCGGGGTCACTGCTTTAGAGTCCAGAAAAAAACCTTTGATTTTTCCATTTCAAAGTGTGGTATCATACAAATATGTCGGGCACACAGTCAAACACACACACATTTGTACATGCGGCTCTCATCACGGAGGAGAATGGACTGTATCCCTAATAACTTGCAGACGTCCCACTTTTTGTCGAGTGCGGTTTACATCGGGCTGTAAACTGAAGGTAGATCCTTCTTTTGTGTGATGTAGAAGACAGGTTTAAATGGGCCTAATTTCACTGAAAAGCACCACTCGTTAAACGGTGCCAATTCCAGCCTGCGCGTTTTTGTTTTTTCCCGCTGGTCGCCAAAACATCTGGCACCCATTCTGGGTCGAGTGCCAATAAGAGGACCAAGTGGCTCTCAAATTTTTAACAAAGAGCACATGACCAACAAAACAGAAAGCTTTTGCTGTTCATTTCGACATTGTGTTCCCCTCAAGACTTACTTTTGCTTTGACGCTCTCTGCAGAGAAACTGATGCTTATTGAATTATATGTAAGGGGTTGAACAACCATGAAACTCAGCCACCCTTAAATCCACTGCGGTCATCATGAAAAGTGTGCTTCATTTATGCATTAGAGCAGCCTCAGGCCCGCGGGCTGTACACGGCCCACCATGCAATTTGACAAACAAATAAAATATAATCAGAACTGTTATAAAAATGCCACAAATGCTCAGTATATATAATGATCAAAATGTGTCCATAACTTTAAGTCAAAATCCAGTGTAGGCCCTCAAGGCCAAAGGAATGTCCATCCATCCATTTTCTAAGCCGCTTATCCTCACAAAGGTCGCGGGAATGCTGGAGCCTATCCCAGGTATCATCGGGCAGGAGGCGGGGTACACCCTGAACTGGTTGCCAGCCAATCGCAGGGCACAAACAAACAACCATTCGCACTCACTTTCACACCTACGGGAAATTTAGAGTCTTCAATTAAACTATCATGCATGTTTTTGGGATGTGGGAGGAAACCGGAGTGCCCGGGGAAAACCCACGCAGGCACGGGGAGAACATGCAAACTCCCCAAAGTATGTTTATATAAATATTTTTTATTTATTAAATGATAAGTCTTATAATGTACAGACAAGTTATAATAAAATACAATGAAAGAAAAAAAATATATCTAAATTTATATATATATATAATTTATATATATATATAATGCAAATTGTTTACTAAAGTACAATGGTCTTGTAATGTATGAAAATATATTACATAATGAAAAGAAATTGAGCATCACTTATTCAATTTAACATAAACAATTGAAGATAGACATTTTGGAAATGGTTAAGGAGTAAAAAAGAAGTTGACAATTTTCTGTTTAAAATTTAGTTAGACCAATTATTGCGTGTAATATATATATATATATATATATATATATATATATATATATGTGTGTTTGTGTGTGTTTATACATTTTGCACATTTTGCACATTTTCGCTTTAATAAATGAAGTTGAAAACAATAATTTTCTGGGGTTTGACTAACTAATTAACTAATTTGAGGAATACATAAAGGTCTTTTCAAGTAAGAAGATTATATAATTAAATGAAATATCCAAATATAACACAATTAAATATGCAAATTTACAAATAAATAATAAAGCAGCACATCGGCCAACTGGTTAGTGGGTTTTCACCGGGTACTCCAGTTTCCGCCCACATTCCAAACATATGCATGGTAGATACATTCATTCATTCATTTTCCGTACCACTTTTGCCTCACTAAGGTCGCGGGGGTACCAGCTGACTCTGGCCGAGAGGATGGGTACACCCTCCACTGGTCGGCAGGCAATGTTAGATTAATTGAAGACTCTAAATTGTCTTCATGTGTGAATGTCAGTGTGAATGATTGTTCATTTAAATGTGCCCTGCGATTTGCTGGTGACCAGTTCCGGGTGTACCCTGGATCTCCCCTAAAGTCAGCTGGGATAGGAACCAGCACACCCAGGATGCTCGCGAGGATGTACAGAGAATGGATGGATGGATGGAAATAAATAGTACCAGAAATGTGGGCAAATTTGACTATCATGATATTATAGATGTGTTTCCCGAATATACTAATGCTTGCACAATTATTATTGTTAATGCTGAAAAAATGCTCTGATAATATCGTATTCTCAACCTTGCACGGAAGAACCTATCCTATACCACGTCACATTACTTGAAGACAGTAACCATATTCCACAAAACAACAGCCTAGTGTTATTTGTTCCAGGAGTCATGGAAAAACAATGCCGTAAAAAAAAGAAGACCTTTCCAGTTTTTCCGTGGAGAGAGCTGTTTGTGGTTTAGACTAATGCAATGCATATATATAATATTATTATGCCCTGTAAAAACATGCCATTTGGCTTATTTTGCCCCGTTTTAGAGGATTCCAAGTGCACAACTAAAAGCATAGTTTCACACGAACTTAAATTGGCTAAATGCGGGCTATTTTGGACTGTCTGAGAGTTTTGATGGAGAGAAGAATAAAATTCCCAACACCTCCATGTTTGAGTCCTTACTTTATGTTAATTGCCAACATATTTGGCATTTGCACTCTGCCTTTTCAGGCAAAAAATGGCTGTGCAGCTCTTCTCCGAAGATGTGATGAGTTGTAAATTATTGAGAAATGTAATGTAATTCGCTGTGATGCGTCATGTGCACAGAAATCTGTATTATAATCCCCAAAATAATCCAAATCTAGTTCGCCATTGGCCCGCCGTATTTAGTCTTTAGTGTTGTATTGCCAAGGTAATCACTGGGTACATCCTCCTCTGAACGTCAGCGTACGTCAGAAGGTATCACGTTTCATGAGGAAAGTACAACATTGTAACCTCGCATTATGCAGTGTGATTGCTATAAAAGCATGGACTCTGTTCTTGATAAGCATCTGAATCGGGAAATAAAAGAACAGCCTAATGATAGAACAGTAAAAAGCATTATACATTTGGTAAATAATACTAAATATGGGCGGCACGGTGACCGACTGGTTAGCAAATCTGCCTCACAGTTCTGAGGACTGGGGTTCAAATCCCGGCCCCGCCTGTGTGGAGTTTGCATGTTCTCCCCGTGCCTGCGTGGGTTTTCTCCGGGCACTCCGGTTTCCTCCCACATCCCAAAAACATGCATGGTAGGTTGATTGAGGACTCTAAATTGCTCTTAGGTGTGAATGTATGCGCGAATGGTTGTTTGTTTATATGTGCCCTGTGATTGGCTGGTGACCAGTTCAGCGTGTACCCCGCCTCTCACCTGAAGTTAGCTGGGATAGGCTCCAGCATGCCTGCGACCCTTGTGAGGATAAAGCAGTCCAGAAGATGGATGGAGGGATACTAAATATGCAGTGGGTGACCCATCTTTGCAGGAAAAAATACAACTACAAAGTTACAAGTTCAGAGTATTTCGTAAAACATCAGTTCAGGTAGCTTTTTTTTGCGACATTCCAAAAGGAGGAGAAGCTTGGACTAAGGTCTAAAGAGAAGAAGGTGAGAAGAGAACAAGAACAATGAACACACAAAGTTATGTTAAATTACATTCAAAGAAGAAGGTTTCTGTTTCTTTTGGCAAATAAGCGAAGGCCAAATACAGTCAAATAAATAGTTATTTTCAGAGCTTTCCCATCGTCAAAAACCCATAAAACTGTTGCATGCATGTTCATCCTGGTGAAAGTTGACGTTCGACAGGGGTCCTCGATATAATCCCTCAGAGTTGGCTAGGTAGTATTATATAAAAATTCAGCCCCCAAAGCCAGTTAGACTTAGCAGGATCAAATTTGGTAGGCATGTCTATCTTGAGTAGACCTACAAAAGGGTCTCAAGAACCCATAAGACATGGGAAGTCTGCCATTTTGGTTTGAAGTTGCATTTTTGTTTTCATTTTAGCCATTTTCAAAGATGAACTTTTCCCAGGGATTTTGTCAGGTTACCACCAAAATTTTGAAAATCCATCCCTGGAAGCCAGTTGCACTTAGCAACATGAAATGTGGGAGGAATGACTATCATGAATAGTCTTAAAAAGTCCTAAAAAGAACCTAGGCCTGAAAAGATTCAGGAAGTTTGCCACTTTAGTCTGAAGGGTCATTTTGACCATTTTCAGAGGTATTTTAAAGGGAAATCTGTCCTATAGATTTTGCCTGATTGCTATCAAATTTGAACCACATACATTGAACAAGCATAATGGCCCATCCCTTTTAGACAGGCTCTAAAATGACCTCTGAAGGCAAAGATTTCAGATTGGATATTGTTTCATTTCAAGTCTCAATCAAGGAGTTTATGGCTTAACCCAAATTATGTGTTGACTACATACATAATGATTTGAGATTGTGAAAATCGAACAGGTTGAACATTTACAATAGTTGGCTTCAACCGTTTTCTGAGCAGATCGGCGAAGAAAAAAAACACTCTTATCACACTCCACACCACAGAATAATCGTTCAGGATGAGATCTTTTAGAGACAGCCTATAATCAGGCTTTTGCTGACTTTGATTGGAAGGGCAAGAATGCTCAAAAACGTCTGATCCAGTTTTAGTTTACTAAGTTTAAATGAAACTGCAACCTTTAATCAACATCTGTTGTATAAAAATGAAATCATTGTTTTCTTCAAATAAATACAATAAATAATATCATCTATATTAGCCTTCCAAGTTTTTATCTTTCTGCTTCCCTTTTGCTGGAATTCCTCCAAGCAAGCTGCAGCATCGAAGTTCAACCCAGCACTCAGCTCTTCAAGCTTTTTGTGGGACATGTAGGCATTATTCAGCAAGCACAACTCTCACTGACTGTTAGGCCTCACTGTGAAATATTCTGGCCCAAGCCTCTGGGAATGTCTGTGAACGTGCCTGTTGCACAGTTTTGGAGGAGGAGGATGCAAACAAAGCGAACAAAGCGGCCGCCGAGCACTCAGGGACATGGGAGAGAGTTTCCAGATCTGTCACTCTGTTCTCCTGACGCCGTAATGCACATAAGTGGAGGATTTGCGGCCAGCCTTGGAAGCACATGTGCGAAGGAAGTGAGGAGAAGTCACGAGGGGTTGCAGGTGGGGGAACGCACGAGGGCAGCTGCGGGGTTGTCGGCAGGGCGTGAGGCACTTTGATCCCCCGCCGCCGCTCAGGTGTGACGGGATGTTGACGACGACGTGGGACGGGTTGTGGATCTGGTACGGGTTGTGGATGTGGTGAGAGCGTGAGAAAGGGCACCTGTTAGGGTAATAGGAAGCTGAAAAAAAATCGTTTTTGAATAGATCGGCTGACGCTACACTCATTTTTACACTTCTTTGAATTTGCTGGGCGGTCCGGAGGTGTGAAATTGTACTGACCAGCGTTGGTTTAGATCTAGGGAGGGTCCATTTCAGTTTTTATAAAGTCCTCTTTGGTCCTCTAAACTATTTTTAGGAAAGGGCCCTCTCATCCCCATACTTGTCAGGGACCCATGTAAGTGGGACATTTGACAACTAATTTTCAGTATACAGTTAGAGTGGAGCAATGTTTCCCAAACACTGTGTGTTGAGTTTGTCCTGAGAGATCATCAGATGTGCTGAGGGAAATTTTCAATCCATCCATCCATACCGGCGACCAATTTCATTACTAAATTAATCATATATCAAATCAATTCTCTTTTCTTCCATGTTTTGGGAGCATATTATTAATAAAACTATCATAAAAGATGGATCGGCAGTGGTGGGGTATTGGGCCAATGACTGGGAATCAATCCCCTGCTGTCTGCATGAAAGATAATGAAAAGAAATAATCTGTTTTTATAATGATATGTAAAATTTAAATGCAGAGAATAAATATTGTACATATAATTATTCTAAAATAATAATAACATGATTTTGTATTTCTACTGTACTACAAATATTTTCTGGGGTTACAATTTTGAATTTCCAAGAACTGTTTTACATGGAATGCCTATTTAGCATGCAAAGTAATGTTGTACAAATATTCTATATTAAATTAATCCACACATCTATCTACCTATTCATCCATGTACTTATCTACCCATCTGTCGATCTGTCTATTCGGCTGTCTATCTATTTTATCTACTATTCTAGTGTTGTGTGGCTTTCTTCAAGGTTAGTTCTACAAAAGGCAGATTACCTCTCAATTAAAGCTCAGTGCATCTTGATCAGTGACTGTCATTGTGTTGACCCTTCAGCAAGCAAGTCTCAAACAAGCCTAACAGCCTGCGCTAACACAAACATGATGCGCCCACCATCATCATCATCATCATCATAATCATCCTCTCAGCAAGTTCATGTAGCAAGGGGCCGTCAGTCCTGGCAAGAGAATTTATGAAAGTAGCCAAGTGAGCCCAAAAGGTTCACGGGTGGTTTCCTTTCATACTTGACTGTAAATCCTCTAATTGTTTTTCATTACGTCCTTAAAGTTTGAACCACAAAATGACTAGCTTGCATATCTGGATACGATGCCTCTGGACACACCTATGTTTATTTTTGTTGAACACTTGATTTTGCCCAATAAACCTCATCTGAGAAAAAAAAGGTCATTAGTTGCCGCCTAATGAGTCGATGACAGATGACGCTTTGTGGAGCTGTTGCTCATTTATTTTCGTCGTATATTTGTAATGTCTTATGGAATGAATAAGACATAAGACATGATTCTAAAACATTCAAAATTAAAGATATGTGAGCACTCTTGAAGGAGTCCTTCCAAGCATGCGGGCAAGGACTTTTGAGGCTGAGGTTTTTCGGCCGTCTGCAGCTGTAAATCTTGGCGGCGGAAGATGGTTGTTTGCGACCGCGGTGACCTCCTTAACCTCGTCCATCTTACGCGGCATCCCGGCAACTCGGAGGACTGGATAAAAGTTCTCGACAAAAGGTCAGCGTCCGTGTATGCTGCCATTAACAAGCTCTGTAATGAGAGCCAATATCTCGGGGAAATAATCCGGGTGTCAGCAAATGTTGCGGACCGATGGCTTATGAATGGAATGTATTAGCGTGTTTATGTTGCCTGTTTAGCAGCACATTTTCATGCCCTGCTGAAGCGCGGATGCTGTGTCAGTGCATTAACACCAATGTCACTTACAATAAGACTAAGATTTGGTCCTTGTTTGTGCCCCATCGGCAGCCTTTAGCTAAGGTTGCGTTTGAAACTTAATTGTTCAACAGTAAGATCTTAATTAATATATATATATATATATATATATATATATATATATATATATGTAATGTATTTAAATCATGTTGTTAGGTAGGTAGGTAAGTCGCTTGGTCGCTCACTCGGTCAGTCACTCGGTAGGCGGATACTGTCGATAGATGGATGAATAGAGGTAGCTACATGCTGTTTACAGAACAGGACAAGGAGCAGTTGTTAGCTTGTATAACTAACTGGTTAGGCTAGCTAGCTAGAAGATCTATGGGGAGACGGATGCACAGGACAGACAGACAGATCGCTAATAGAGAGATAAAATGGCAAGATAGATAAAAATCTGACAAGGTTAACGGATGAGTGCCAGATGAGTAAAAGTACCTGGTTGACCCGTGATAGCTAATTGACTATGCTGAGTTAGGCTAGCTGGCTGACAGATACTTTACTTTTGTTAACAAGAGACACTGTCTGAACTAGACTTTACACTGATCTGATAATTAGCATTTTATGCTGATCGGCAGATCACCTTTAATGTCATTGGCCGATCAGATCAATGACATCATTGATCAGCTCCGCAAAAAGACATTTACTCCGCGTCGCCATCGTGTAGACTATATTTGAATACAATAGGTACTTTATTGTTAGCCTTGTCTCATGTCTTTTGACATAATACTGTAAATATCTGACCGGCAATAAAGTTTTTTTTTTTTTTTTTTTAAACATGGCGGCGGTGTGGGACAGACAACACGTCTGAGACAGACAACACATAATGCCTGGATCAGACTACAAGACAAATTTTGTCGTTCACGATGACACTATATCAGACTACTGCAATAAAATCTTGTATTCCAAAACCACCGCATCACGGTGTCATGGGTGTGTGTTCTGGTTGTTGTCTTCCCCCTGTCTCGTACACACCTGCTACTGAGAGCATCTTTACCACCTGTGCCTCATTCACCCTAAGTACCCCTTGCATTTAACCTCGTGTCTCATTCGTTCTTGTCGCTGGTTACGTTCTACCTTGTTGTCACGTTCCAGCATCCCTTGTTTCCACGTCACCGACTCACAGTAAGACTAGACCCTGTTCCGATTATCGACCTTGCCTTTTTGCCTCATGTTTTTGGATACTTTTGCCTTTTCAGATTGCCTGCCTGTGTACCGACCTCTGCCCATATATTAAACCTCTATTTTTTGAAACTGTCCATTTGAAGTGGAGTCCTGCATTTTTGGGTCCTGTCCTCTGTTCCGTTCATGACACACGGGGCTTTATTTTGTCAACTCAAACACAACGGGATACACTTGTTATGATGGTGACGACAACAACAATGGCTCGCGTCGTGTGTATTATAAGGACAAAATGGGAAAAAACGTGTGGTGGTGGTCACCGGTGCTCGGGAGAGGACTTTAATTCAAGGATTGCTTGAGGTATGTTCACATACTTTTAATACGATACCGCTCGCAAGCAGGCAACAAAACATTATGTAGCTAGTGCTAGCACTAAGGGTTGTACGTAAACATGCCGGCATTATGTTGAATCATGCTCTGAAGTTTCTGCGTGTTTGAAGTAATTTAATTGCAATAAAGTAATTTAATTCCAGTAAGTTAGCACCCATTATTTCTGTCATGTTGTAATGTTGGTTTGACCTGACTGATTAGAATACATGACCTGAATAGAGAATACTTTACGATACTCGGTATACAGTACACAAGTATATACAGTAAATGAATAAGTCATTTAAATAGACACATTGGTCCATCTTGTGATCGGATCGGTGATCGTTTATCGTTTTATTAAACTTGCTGATTGGTGATCGGCCCCAAAAATCCTGATCGTGTAAAGCCTAAGCTGAACTGCCATGTTTGAATGTCAGGGTGTAGAGAAAAGGGTCACAGTTTCCGCCTTTGTTGACTAATTGTGCTTTTTAACTTCATTCCTTTGAACACAACTTGAATTTTCCAAAGCCTCATGTTGCACATTGTCGCAGGGCCAAAGCATGCTGTCGGTGCAATTTAACCAGATTGACAGCGGCAAAGAGAGAGGGAGGCATGTTTGGAGTGTGTATACAATTTGCAAAAGAAAAAGAGGGGGGCAAAGAACAGTGCGAGAAGCTCAGCGCGGCTTATTACAATAGTGATCAAAGGCTTGGGCTGCTGGATGGCGGCCACGTTCGCTGTCCGGCAGCTGGCAAGCCACTGCGTAGGAGCTTGATACCACGCTTCATTTAAATGGAGCCGTCTTGCTTAAAACAGAGAGGCTTCGCATGCCACCTTATTCATGAGATGCACATTCGTTTCTGTTGCTGTCATGGTTGATACTGTAGTGAAGCTGATACGCAACCGCAAGGAGGCCAGGGAGAGTTATTATGAGCTGAATACACTGCCACTAATAATGGAACGTAGACAATATTAATAATAAGGGAAATAAGCAACTGCCAATGCAGTTCCCTCATTTCATGTGGCTTGTGAATGACGAGAGTGTCCTTGGAGTTCAGCTCCTACAGTGACGACATAACAGAAATGAGTGCGAACACAATGTAGTCTATCACCAGTGGCAGCTGGTGGAGCTTATATAATTTATATATAAGTTATACATATTATATATGGTATTCATTACATTATATACATTTATGATATAGTTGTAGTCTATGATTGAATCTATGATATGCATGTATATATATATATATATATATATATATATACAGGGTGATTGAAAAGTAACTCCCTATTTTTAAGTACCTGTAATTTATTTCTGAACTATAATTCTTACAAGAAATGAACATGAGAAGAAAGTGTATTGCATGGAGTTTTATTTAAAATTCGATATGGGCGCCAGCATTAGCCACCAGTTTCTCAAGCCGCCTGGGAACCGCATAAACTGATTTCACAAGGAACTCTTGCGGGATGCAAGACATAACTTCTTGTATTCACCCTTCAAGTTCTTCCAAAGTCATTGGTTTGTTAGAATAGACTTGCTCCTTTAATCATGGAACATACACAAAAAAATTGCGAAAAATATTACAACTTATGAATAAAGGGAGTTACTTTTCCATCACCCTGTGTGTGTATATATATATATATATATATATATATATATATATATATATAAGTAAAAGCACCCTTGCTTCACTGGTGCAGAGGGCTCCTTGAGATGGTGTTTCCTAAGCTGGATGCTCTATGTCCAGCCTTAGGTTTCTTAGGTCATTTTTTAACTAGTATGTGTGTGTGAGTGTATGTGTGTCTTAGATCATTAGGAGATAATTTATCACCTGTATGTGTGTGCATATCTGTGTTCTTGTGGACACGTAGTGATTTTAATTTGTGTAAAGCACTTTGAGTTGCATTTGTTGTATCAAAAGTGCTATACAAATTAAGTTTCATTGAGTCTTTGAATTGTGTAAATGATGCAGAGTTGTCAGTCAATATAAAGTGACTACAGGACATCCTCGAGTTACGACGCACTCGACCTACGACGTTTCGACTTTACGACGCCCGTGCCTCGTCAGCCATTTTGTCCCAGCACCATAGTGTTTCTGCTTAGCAAGTGCATAGTGCTTGTCTGTGTTTGTGCGCTGAGAGTATCTTTGCCTTTTTCGCCCTCCTTTTTTCACACTCTCAGCAGTAATGGTAAGTACAGCATCTTATTTATTTATTTTAATGTATTTTAGTTTCTTTATACGAAGTGTTAACCTTTCCTGCTACGGTCACCTGACTAATCGCTGTCACTACACTTGCTACTGTACACACTCGCACCTACGCGCCCTCCTTCGCAGTCCCACCGGACGACGCCTTCGCAGTCCCGTCTCACTAACACATCGACTCACACGCCCACACACACTGAGCTTGCTGTCACAGTCACGTGGGACAATACCCGTAACAGACGTATTTCGACGTAAATTTCGACTTTAACGGTGAAATCCGACTTGCGCGGAAATTCGGGTTACGTCGCCAGCGTAGGAACGGAACTCGTTCGTAAATCAAGGACTTCCTGTAGTAGTGCGATAATTATGATACAATGACAGTTGTGCAAATGAGTCCTAGAGCACTTTGAAGTGTCCATCCATCCATCCATTTTCTGAGTTTCTCCTCACTAGGGTCGCGGGCGTGCTGGAGCCTATCCCAGCTGTCATCGGGCAGGAGGCGGGGTACACCCTGAACTGGTTGCCAGCCAATCGCAGGGCACATAGAAACAAACAACCAGTCGTACTCACAGTCATGCCTACGGGCAATTTAGAGTCTCCAATTAATGCATGTTTTTGGGATGTGGGAGGAAACCGGAGTGCCCGGAGAAAACCCACGCAGGCACGGGGACAACATGCAAACTCCACACAGGCGGGGCCGGGGATTGAACCCGGGTCCTCAGAACTGTGAGGCTGACTCTCTAACCAGTCGCCCACCGTGCCGCTTGAAGTGTCCAGTAGTGTGGAAATACTGATCAACACCAGTTATGCACATAACGCAGAGTGCCAACACTACAAAAATGGCTAAGGTCATACTGTCACAACAGAGATATGCAAAATTGGCAAGAATTGAAAAAATGTCCCTATGCATTTATAAGTCAACTGTTTAAGAAGTTAATGGCAAGAGGTAAGAAGCTATGCCTGCTGGTTTTAGTGTGCATTGTTCGATAGCGCCTACCTGAGGGAAGGAGCTTGAAGAGGTGGTGACCAGGATGTGAAGGGTCAAAGAGAATTTTGTCTGCCTTTGTCTTAGTCCTTGTAATTAGGGAAGTGCCATTTTTAACTAATCATATTTGTGACACTGTTAACTCTTCCTACCTGTCAATTTATGTGCTTTAATTAATGCACAGGGTTAAAGGTAACTAAGAAAAGACAACGGTTCACCTCAGTCCTCCTCAATCAGTTACGATGTATGTATTATTTCATTTAAATGTATGCAATGCTTGTTTGCTGGCTATGAAATTTAAAAAAAAAAAATTTAAACAAAAATATATTTTGGGGTTTTCTAATTTTCTTATTTCTAGCTAAAAATACCCATTAAACAAATAGAGTATGTACAAAATAACTTAAGTGCAGAATTTGGCCAGGGTATGAATCCAATGGGCATAGCTTACTTATTATTATTATTATTATTATTATTATTCTGAGAAAGCACGGCCTGCCACAGGAGCTGCTGAGGCAGTTCTAAACAGCAGTCATTGAATCAGTCCTGTGTTCTTCTATCACAGTCTGGTTTGGTGCTGCAACAAAAAAGGACAAACTCCGACTGCAACGGACAATCAAAACTGCTGAAAGGATTGTCGGTACCCTCCTACCCATCCTTGAGGACTTGCACGGTGCCAGAACTAAGACAAGAGCGAGCAAAATCCTCTCGGACCCTCCACATCCCACTCACCGGCTCTTCCAGCTCCTTCTCTCAGGTAGGGGCTACCGATCAATGCAAACTAGAACTTGCAGACATTCAAACAGCTTCTTCCCTCTTGCAATCAACTTTTTAAACACCTAACCTACAATTCCATTACAACATGCTGGCAATTTTTTGTCTTGAGTTTGTTGTCACATTTCTGTGAGGCCAATTATATAATACTTGTGCACTCACTGTAGTAGTCTTGCCACGCTGCACTATTTGCATATCTGTTGTTGACCAATACTGGCCACTCATGCCAGAGTAGCATCTGCTCCATTTGCACACTAACTGAGGAGTATCTGCAACATTTGTACAATGAACATTGTCCCAGATTATTGTACAACTTGTCACTTTAAACTGCATACACTCCTTGAAGTCTCGGCGCCTTGAAGTCTCGGCGCCCTTTGCACAACAAAACAAGAATTGCACAGGACTATTGCAATATTAGTCTTTTGAACTTCTCTAAGTCTTTTTGCACAATTGTCAAAAAATTTTATTAAAAATGTACCGGCATTACCAGATAGCTAGCAACCCTTTATTGCTCAGTGACTGTTTTTTGTCAATGTCTTTATGTCTCAAAAGTGTTCTGTCAATTGACTCTGTTGTCGTACTAGAGCGGCTCCAACTACCGTAGACAAATTCCTTATGTTTTTTGGAAATACTAGGCAAATAAAGATGATTCAGATTCTGATTATTATTATTATTATTCCCTACATCTCACTGATTTGATTGACAAGTCACTTCTGTCCAAACAGGTATGTGCACACTAACGGTGCCATCCCGAAACGAGAAGGGAAAAAAAAGCAAACCCTTTTGGTTTGTTTTGTGCGCTGCACGCCATAACGTTTGTGTGTTGTCCAGTAATGACAGTGTCAGGCACAACGAGGCCCCACAAGGCTTCTTGGGCCGCAAAGTGACACATGCATGCGAGGAACCCTCATCACGACTCCGCGAAACCGCCGCCACCACCACCATCCCTGGGCCTTCGTAGCCAAGATGTGTTCAGTGACCAGGATAGCATAACCTCAAGTGGATGACATAGTACTATGGCAGGCACTCACAGAAAACGCTATGTTTTTATACAAGGGTGTAACCGCTCTGTCTTTTTTTCTCCTTTTTAAATCATTGACTCTTTGCAGTGCCTTCAGACTGATGGTGGAAAACAAAGCCACATGTCCGCTGTTTGTGTTGGGATTTATGGAACTGTATGATCCTTTAAACGGTCATTGGAGTGTTGCTAATTGTTTCAGCAGACGGGCCATCATGGCGAAGTTTACTTATAACAATCCACAGTTTGCAAAGTATTCGTTATGTCTTCAACAGTTTAGCATACTGAGCTGTGATTCTTTTTATTTTTCGTCAACCTTGTCAGCAATTAGCCGGCACGGTGGACCGACTGGTTAGCACATCTGCCTCACAGTTCTGGGGACTGGGGTTCAAATCCCGGCCCCGCCTGTGTGGAGTTTGCATGTTCTCCCCGTGCCTGGGTGGGTTTTCTCCTGGCACTCCAGTTTCCTCCCACATCCCAAAAACATGTGTGGTAGGTTGATTGACGACTCTAAATTGCCCGTAGGTGTGAATGTGTGTGTGAATGGTTGTTTGTTTCTATGTGCCCTGCGATTGGCTGGCGACCGGTTCAGGGTGTACCCCGCCTCCCGCCCGAAGATAGCTGGGATAGGCTCCAGCAGCCTGCGACCCTAGTGAGGATAAGCGGTAAAGAAAATGGATGGATAGTCAGCAATTAATATAAAAGTAGGGTCCTAAAATGGGAATGTTTAATGGTTAACATACCAAACATTAAACTACAAACAGGCACCCCTTTTCAAGAATTAATATTTGAACCAGCTGTATTGCTTTTTATGTATCGTATGTATGGGTGTAATGGTACATGTATTTGGATTTTTCGGGATGGAACATTCATTACAATCCAGAGGCGGAGTCTTCACATGGAACACATTTGGTAAGGAACAGGAAGTGTAATTGCCTCACACGCTAGCCACACGTCTGCTTCATAAACAAACACAGTGCAGCTCAGCCTCTCTTCTGGTTGTGTGCCAGCTCGATGATCAATAACATACATGTAGCTTACTTACAAAATTTTCCTTGGCCAGAGACCGATTTTGGTCCCCAACCAAACATTTGGGAAACACTGGTTCAGTACATTGCGCTAGTAAATCACTGCTGTCTTATTTCAAACTCCTTTCACTTGCCAGATGTCTGAATAACATGTTCAATATGTGACATGCTTTCATCAAAATACCACAGTGGTCAAAAAGTGCACACGTTTGACCCTGTTTTTCACAGCAGAGCTGAAATTTGTCTGTTTTGAGGGGGTGGTCGTGTCTCATGCAAATGAGCCACTGCTCACCCCACCCCTCTCTACTGCAGGGCCAACATAGAGTATCGATTTTGTTTCAACAACGAGTATATTACAGGGTTTCCCAAAGGTTTCAAGTCCCACACTTGACATTTGGTTCCTCACTTGGACTCAAACGTACGAAAATACATTGCATGTTGCCAATGCTGAAATGTACAAATAGAATAATGAGTTTTCCACAAAATTGTGTGGCAGCTTGATGACCGATTACATGGCTTACAACATTTTCCTTGGCCCTGGACCCATTTCAATTCCTGACCCTAAGTTTGGTAAACTGCTAAATCACAACTGTCAACATCTCCTTTTAAAATGTGAAGCTCCTCAGAACATTTTCCAGTTGTTGTCATATTTGTCATCCAGAACACAATTAACCAACCATCTGTCATGCCGCCATTAAGAATATGAGACGTGTAAAGCAAGCCAAAGGGTGACTTACTTCATCGGTTGTTGATGAATTCATTGTTAATGCCTCGCTCCACATCATAAATACACACATATGCACATAAACCATTAAGAGGCTAAACCAAATGGGAAAAGCAGTGATCATGTTTCCCTGTTTGCATTCATAGTCAAGCTGGAGAAAACATGACATTGATTAAGGCAAAAAAGTGATATTTAGGAGATATAATTAATACCATCAACATGACATGAAGCTCAGTGCGCTGAGTTGAATTACGTTGCTTTGCACATGAATCCGTTCAATTAGTTCTGAAAGTGTCCTGCCAGGGGGGAAAAAAAACATGTACACACATATCCACGGTGGCTCAGCGTTGATTCTACCTGTGTCAAAAATGTTCGACGTGCCTTCAGAAGTCCTTCGCAAGCTGCCATTTCAAAGGCAAGAGTATGGCAAGCGCTCTGATAGAACACGGGACGCTACTGTAAGCGACGATGCTTTAAAAAAAGAGGCCCCCAGCGTTCCCAGGAGATGTCCTCGCAAGGTAATGCCGAGGACAAGCTGCTCTCTCTCGTTTCTAATGTATATTTATAGTGCTTCACGTGCATTTAAAAAGTTTAAAATGCTATCTGAGGCTTGATGAAGATCTTTGATCTGCTTCTGAGTGTAATGCAAACAGATAATTATGTTTGCTTTCTTATGCCTATTGATGCGGACAAAGTTTTCCTTATGAATAGACGAGGCAGTATCAAAGACAAGCCTGTTCTTACAAGCAATCTGCGTGACTGCAATTTGTCTCTGGGCTATTTATATTCACTTTTATGTTATCACTGGCTCACATGAATACAAAAAGATGTATATGAATTATCTTTGGTAAGATTTCATTTTGATAAACTCTTATGTACACAATAGTCCAGGGATCATGTACCCATCGATGTGTTTCAAAGTGTTTTGATCTTGTAATGACAATCCATGACCAGACTGTATGCCATTAAATGAGAGACGTCAAACATTATAGCAGTTATCATTTTTCATTTTCTGCACGCGGCGAAGAACATTCAGTATCGTATAGAATCATAGGTACGGGACAGTAAGAGTAACCGCCTCGCTTTCTTGCTACGAACCTGATCTGTAAAAAAAATACTTTGCAGCTCAGCCTCTGGCAGTATCAAATGTTTGTCCAGTTTCTCTTGCTTTTGCCATTTCATAAAAAGAAAAAAATTAAGCTCTTATTTATTATGACCATTGTATACATTATTCTGTTTGTTTGAGAATCCTGAATTTATTGGAAAGCATATTACTAGCAATTTGCAGTTTTTTTGTTCAGGCAATCTTTAAAAGTAAGATTTTAACATTCTTAAGAGTCATACGCATGTAAAAAGAAGATCACCACTGTTACACTATTGAAACAACAACAGCACCAATTTTAAAGATAAAAATATAATACGAAATATAATACGAAAGTTGGTTATGCTGCAGAATACGTCATTTAAAAAGTTTTTATTAAAAAAAATGTCAATCAATTGTAAAAAGACCACTGTTAAAACAACACAACAGTTCATCTTAACTTTGATGACAAGCTGGAGTCTTTCTGTGCCACTTACTGTGTTACTTCATCCTAGGTTTATGACGCTCCTGACGTGTTGAGGTTTTGAACGGGGGGCAATGAACTTCGCAGCGGTACAAGAAGGTACCCATAGTGGCCATCGCATTTCGTGTTTTTGTTTGTTTAATATTTATAGGCAAAGTGTTTTTCAAACTGTACTATAATCATGTCTTTATTACTGCATTAGCGTAAGTTAGACTTAAACTGAGGACCCCATCCATAATATGTTTGTTTTTATACTTTGCAAAGTAGCACATCCCATCACCAAAGGCCATTCCTGTACACAATGTCCTCTGTAAACGTCCTGATCTGAGTCTCCTATACAGTAAGTGCCCCCCACTGCCACTCTGTCAATCAGAAGACCTTCCTGCAAGTTGCTCTATCCAACCTCTCCTTTTCCATGAAAGCAATAAAAATGACAAAAGAGATTGACCTTGTATTCCACAAAGCTCATTATGTTAATAAAGAAAATATTCGTCACAATAACGTTAGAACTGCAAATGCAAAATCTGTATCCAATGGGGTCCCGACATATGTTTCGAGGTTACGAATGCTGCCTTAACTGTTTTTCATTTTATTCTTTTATAGTTGAGACTAAGAAGTGTTTTTCATAAGAATAGTTACTCTAATTACAACTTTACTTCTGTAATACCATAGGTTAGCAACAGACTGCTGTACAGTATACTTGGTTTACATTGCAACCGAGAACACTTGCACTTTGATGCTCGCTGAACTGCGGTTTCATGAGGAACGCCAGCATGCAATTGGAAATCAATGTAACATAGCTAATCAGCCTCATGTTGCATAGAATGGGCAATTTAAAAATATATTTTCCTCGTGTATTCTTATTTGATCACAAGAAATGCATACAACCCATTTGTGCCCTTGTCGCTATTGGGTTGTTTTTTTGCAACGGCTGACAGTCGATCAGTCACACTTTTTTTTGGGGGGGGGGGGAATCACGTCGCCACTTCATGGTAGTCAATCACGTGCAACAATAAACTCCGTGGCCGCGGGCGTGGCGGCTACTCGTCTGACTAATTAAGCAAACAGACGGCGGAAGGAAGGGGGGGTTGGCATCATAACCCAAGACAATTCCAATCAGAGGGTCTGTAATTGAAGTGACAAGTTAATTACAAGCTGATATTATCGTGCGTTCCTTGTAACGTAGTCTTCATAAGACGCCGTTCGCCTTCCCCAACTTGCTCCAGCTCCTCAGATGTGTTCATTAACAGCGGGACCCCCTGACCTGTTCACCTGTCTTAGATGTATAATTAAAGGGGAATAAGTCCACTTTGTCTCGTTTTCATTTACAACATTTATGAGCTGCTCTTTTAGCGGGCGGGCGTTGGCCTCCACGCGGGGCCCTCGGGCGTCACCCTCATCACCCCCCCATTCCCACCTCTGCGCACCTCTGTAATTAGCACTAGCATCTCCTTTAAGCAAGCGACAAGCAAAGTTTAGCGACGGGATTCTGTCGGATCATTACCATAATGTGGCGGGTGCAATTTGCCCCCTATCTCCCAGCTTTTCCGCCACATCAAAGCCTGGCAGAGCTGTGGTGTAATTGGGCCATGCCGCCTTGTCAAGATGATTCAGCCTGATGGCTGCAAAAGAAAAAACAAAAAACCCTCCTGGGCATGATAATTAATGAAGAAGAAAGTCAAGTCAACGTTGAAGAGCGGAAGGAGGAAAAAGTTTGGACAGCTCTGCATGAATATTTCACACCTATATGACTTATTCAAAGTGATCAATTTGATGTATAATGGATATTAGTTTTTCTTCGAATCCAGATGTTTTCATTTGTCAACAGGACAGGACAGCTGCAACTGGGCTTTGACACGTTTGGCTGATTTCCTTTAAGCGGAGCACACACAGATTTTTAAAATGTGACAAACTCCACACAGAATGAGGAAAACGTCAACAAATCTGAGCTTACTGCTCTTATAGTGTGTGGTGTCCTCGAGTTGACCAACACAAGCACATCACACACATATTGCTAACTCCATCAACAATCGTAAAGTACATACCAACAATCAGACCAAATTTGAGCAGCAGTCTCCAAAAGGCCCAAATCTCAGATTTCTCTGAAGGATTATCCTTTGAGCAATCATCCTGTTGTGTCGGCTGTGTTAAGAGTGATTTTTCCTCCCTGATCTGCTTGCAAACTGATCAAGCTGAAACCTTTTCACTATTTACAGTGACAAATGTTTATGTGAGATGGGCTGAGCCACTCCGACACAACACAAACACAACAAAAAACTTTATTTTAATCCGTGACTTGGCTGAACTGGGTGTTGACCAGACACATAGGAATTTGTGATGGTAAGTAATGAACAGGTTTAACATTTAGGCTTGTCGGCCTGTTTTCTGAGCGAATCAGAGGAGAAAAATCATCCTTAACTCACCCTATGCCACAGGATCCCTCAGGATAGTCATCGAGACTAATGCCTAGATCAGACTACAGGATTTTGGCCCCAATATTGGCCCGATGAGCTATCGCGGGCGATTACACAGATCGGGCCCAACATATTTTGTCAGGAACAACAAAACTTCTTGTAGTGTGACATAATCCACAACCAATGATTTGGCCCTACGATAGCCCTACGACGCCAAAATGAAAAGTCTAGCATTTTTTATTTTCCATGTATCTTCCATGAAGTGTGACATATCAATGACAGCTCTCCGACAGTGCACCTCGACATAGACCAATAGGATTACTTATTGTGACTGGCGCGTCGCCTCCCATGCTTGCCATTGTCAACATACTTGGCCACTGTTGTCATTATTTATTCACGCGCACAAACCAATATTTACTGAAGCTTTAGAGCATGATTCGACAGAACGCTGGCTTGCTTACATGCAAATGTTAGTGCTAGCACTAGCTTGCTAGGCTACATAACATTATGTTGCCTGCTTACTAGCCATATTGTATTAATAGTACGTGAACATACCTCAATCTTTTCTACTATCAGATCGAGTGATGAGGCTAAAACTTGAAATTGAGGGTGTTATGTGTGTTAGTGGCTATGCCCCACAGGTAGGATGCGACCTAGAGGTGTAAGAGAAATTCTGGAAGGAGCTAGACGAAGTAGTTCTGAGCATCCCAGACAGAGAGAGAGTCGTAATTGGTGCAGATTGTAATGGACATGTTGGTGAAGGTAATAGGGGTGATGAAGAAGTGATGGGTAAGTACGGCATCCAGGAAAGGAACTCGGAGGGACAGATGGTGGTAGACTTTGCAAAAAGGATGCAAATGGCTGTAGTGAACACTTTGTTCCAGAAGAGGCACAAACATAGGGTGACCTACAAGAGCGGAGGTAGAAGCACGCAGGTGGATTACATCTTGTGCAGACGATGTAATCTGAAGGAGGTTACCAACTGTAAGGTAGTGGTAGGGGAGAGTGTGGCTAGACAGCATAGGATGGTGGTGTGTAAGATGACTCTGGTGGTGGGGAGGAAGATTAGGAACACAAAGGCAGAGAAGAGAACCATGTGGTGGAAGCTGAGACAGGACGAGTGTTGTGCAGCTTTTCGGGAAGAGGTGAGACAGGCTCTCGGTGGACGGGAGGAGCTTCCAGAAGACTGGACCACTGCAGCCAAGGTAATCAGAGAGGCAGGCAGGAGAGAACTTGGTGTATCTTCTGGCAGGAAAGGAGAGAAGGAGACTTGGTGGTGGAACCTCACAGTACAGGAAATCATACAAGGAAAAAGGTTAGCTAAGAAGAAGTGGGACACTGAGAGGACTGAGGAGAGGCGAAAGGAATACATTGAGATGCGACACAGGGCAAAGGTCGAGGTGGCAAAGGCCAAACAAGTGGCATATGATGACATGTATGGCAGGTTGGACACTAAAGAAGGAGAAAAGGATCTATACAGGCTGGCCAGACAGAGGGCTAGAGATGGGAAGGATGTGCAGCAGGTTAGGGTGATTAAGGATAGAGATGGAAATATGTTGACTAGTGCCAGCAGTGTGCTAGCTAGATGGAAAGAATACTTCGAGGAGTTGATGAATGAGGAAAATGAGAGAGAAGGGAGAGTAGAAGAGGCAAGTGTGGTGGACCAGGAAGTGGCAATGATTAGTAAGGGGGAAGTTAGAAAGGCATCAAAGAGGATGAAAAATGGAAAGGTAGTTGGTCCTGATGACATTCCTGTGGAGGTATGGAAGCATCTAGGAGAGGTGGCTGTGGAGTTTTTGACCAGCTTGTTCAATAGAATTCTAGTGCGTGAGAAGATGCCTGAGGAATGGAGGAAAAGTGTACTGGTGCCCATTTTTAAGAACAAAGGTGATGTGCAGAGCCGTGGGAACTATTGAGGAATAAAGTTGATGAGGCACACAACGAAGTTATGGGAAAGACTAGTGGAGGCTAGACTCAGGACAGAAGTGAGTATTTGCGAGCAACAGTATGGTTTCATGCCTAGAAAGAGTACCACAGATGCATTATTTGCCTTGAGGATGTTGATGGAAAAGTACAGAGTAGGTCAGAAGGAGCTACATTGTGTCTTTGTAGATCGAGAGAAAGCCTATGACAGAGTACCCAGAGAGGAACTGTGGTACTGCATGCGGACGTCTGGAGTGGCAGAGAAGTATGTATATATACAGGACATGTACAGCGATGAGGTGTGCTGTAGGTGTGACAGACGAATTTAAGGTGGACGTGGGACTGCATCAGGGATCAGCCCTGAGCCCCTTCCTTTTTGCAGTGGTGATGGATAGGCTGACAGATGAGGTTAGACTGGAATCCCCGTGGACCATGATGTTTGCAGATGACATTGTGATCTGCAATGAAAGCAGGGAGCAGCTGGAGCAAAAGTTAGAAAGATGAAGGCATGCACTGGAAAGAAGAGGAATGAAGATTAGCCGACGTAAAACAGAATATATGTCCATGAATGAGAGGGGTGGTGGGGGAAGAGTGAGGCTACAGGGAGAAGAGATAGCAAGAGTGGAGGACTTTAAATACTTGGGGTCAACCGTCCAGAGCAATGGTGAGTGTGGTCAGGAAGTGAAGAAACGGGTCCAAGCAGGTTGGAACGGGTGGAGGAAGGTGTCAGGTGTGTTATGTGACAGAAGAGTCTCTGCTAGGATGAAGGGCAAATTTTATAAAACAGTGGTGAGGCCAGCCATGTTGTATGAATTAGAGACAGTGGCACTGAAGAGACAACAGGAAGCAGAGTTGGAGGTGGCGGAAATGAAGATGTTGAGGTTCGCTCTCGGAGTGACCAGGTTGTATAAAATTAGAAATGAGCTCATCAGAGGGACAGCCGAGGTTCGATGTTTTGGAGACAAAGTTAGAGAGAGCAGACTTCGATGGTTTGGACACGTCCAGAGGAGAAATAGTGAGTATATTGGTAAAAGGATAATGAGATTGGAGCTGCCAGGCAAGAGAGCTAGAGGAAGACCAAAAAGAAGGTTGATGGATGTCGTGAGGGAAGACATGATGGCAGTTGGTGTTCGAGAGGAGGATGCAGGAGGCTTACATGGACAAGGATGACGCGCTGTGGCGACCCCTAACGGGACAAGCCGAAAGGAAAAGAAGAAGTAGTGTTGCCACTGTCTGCCCGAGATATGGCAAGATTTTATGGCAGTAGTCTGATATAGTGTAATGTGAAAGACCACATTTTTCTTGTAGTATGATCCAGGCATTCGTCAGGCCTTTGACCAGAAAGGGGGATGCCTAAATTTACCCCAATTATCAGTACCTATGTGTGTAGCACACATAGCACCTTGTGTTTCTACAACCCCAATTCCAATGAAGTTGGGACGTTGTGTTAAACATAAATTAAAACAGAATGCAATGATTTGCAAATCATGTTCTACCTATATTTAATTGAATACACTACAAAGACAATATATTTCATGTTCAAACTGATAAACGTGATTGTTTTTAGCAAATAATCATTAACCTCGAATTTTATGGCTGCAATAACTTCCAAAAAAGCTGGGACAGGTGGCAAAAATGACTGAGAAAGTTGAGGAATGCTCATCAAACAACTGTTTCGAACATCCCACAGGTGAACAGGCTAATTGGGAACAGGTGGCTGCCATGATTGGGTATAAAAGGAGCTTCCCTGAATTGCTCAGTCATTCACAAGCAAAGATGGGGCGAGGTTCACCTCTTTGTGAACAAGTGCGTGAGAAAATAGTCGAACAGTTTAACGACAATGTTCCTCAACGTACAATTGCAAGGAATTTCATCATCTACGGTCATTAATATAATCAAAAGGTTCAGAGAATCTGGAGAAATCACTGCATGTAAGCGACAAGGCCAAAAACCAACATTGAATACCCGTGACCTACGATCCATCAGGCGGCACTGCATCAAAAACTGACATCAATGTGTAAAGGATATCACCACATGGGCTCAGGAACACTTCAGAAAACCAATGTCAGTAAATACACTTCGGCGCTACATCCGTAAGTGCAACATGAAACTCTACTATGCAAAGCAAAAGACATTTATCAACAACACCCAGAAACGCCTCCGGCTTCTCTGGACCCGAGCTCATCTAAGATGGACTGATGCAAAGTGGAAAAGTGTTCTGTGGTCCGACGAGTCCACATTTGAAATTGCTTTTGGAAATTGTGGACGTCGTGTCGTGCCAAAGAGGAAAGGCACCATCCGGACTGTTATGGACGCAAAGTTCAAAAGCCAGCGTCTGTGATGGTATGGGGCTGTGTTAGTGCCAGAGGCATGGGTAACTTACACATCTGTGAAGTCAGTTAAATATAGGTTGAACATGATTTGCAAATCATTGTATTCTGTTTTTATTTATGTTTAACACAACGTCCCAACTTCATTGGAATTGGGGTTGTATTATAACTCTATAGTATCTAACACACAAAAAATCATCTGACTTTGATAATTTACATAATTTTGTCACATTGAATGCAAATCATGTGCCATGCATTTATGTTTACTACCTTTGCCAGCACACATTGGTAATGAATGATGCTTAAAGCGCATGACCAACATAACACAGATACACTGTATGTAGGTCACTGTTGATTTGTTGCAAATTAGCAGTATATGTATTATCTGTGTTTCCATATGAATGAGTCAAAACACAAACAAGGGAGGGACATCTTTGGGTAGGGGGGATGGTTCGTCCGTGTCTTTCATCTGTTCGGCCGGGACAATGGCAGTGACAGTTGGTGACAGCTGGTTGTCCTCCCCTGAAAAAGTTGGGGGTAAAAAAGTATTTGGCTCGTCCAAAATGAACAGGTCAGATGCCTTTCCTGTTGGCATGAGCCGAACACCCCCCCTCCTCCAGAAAACCCACCCCTGCATCAAACGTGTTACCTTTTCTTACCCTTTCATTTCTTTCCTACCTCAAATTTGAATATGAAAAGCGGTCTCTCGCTCTCTGCCGAGCAGTCAAAGACCATCACCTTAATGACATTTGGCAGTCATTTGATTTATTGGGTTTTAGAGGGAGGGGAGAAGAAATCCACTAAATATTTCATACGCCATGCTAATCCTTGTAATATTCCCGTCTGAAGACATGTACCTGTGCAGCTACGCAGATCTCTCTCGCAGTCTGCAAACGCCTGCGAGTCTCCTGAATAATAAACCAGCACCATTGAAATATTTAGACTTTGATTCCCATTAAAGGAATCTTTAAAACATGAGATTTACATTTCGGGAGGAAGAAAAGAATAGAGATAGCGGCAATCACAACACCTCCAGCCAGTCGGAATAACAGTTGCTGTTGCTGTGCAGGAAGTGGATTTGGGGATAAACACGAGGGTGCAGACAAAGAGATAAAATGTGGCGATGAGGGATGAGAGGTAAAACATGAAAGGACAAAAGGCAGCTACAGAACTGGGAATGAAGTGTCAGCAGTTTTAGCGGAACCGCGACACATCTCTTATCCTTTCTGTGGCATCTCTGAACTAAAAAGTTAACTGCAGTGCGGTAATGTCGCCTTTGTTCGCACAACACTTTGTCCATTGGGCCAAAATCCAGGCACTTCACCTGGTCCAGAGTACATTGAACCCACAAAATGGCGCCAAAATCCATGGCTAATAGGAAAGTAGTAATTGGTGTCAAGGAAGTATGTCAAAGGGATACATCTCAATGGATCTTTTCGAGGAGCTAAATTAAGCCAGGGGTTGTTAGTGGAAGTTATGGCGAGTTTTTGCAGCATGAGTCTCTCTTTGCTCTGCTGAGTGGCTATTGATGATGAGTTTGAAATTATATTTAAGTGTTTTGGGATCACAGCTTGTAGTATATTTACGATTTAAATATGGGCAATGAGAAATTTTTTTGAGGAGGTGTCAATTACAGTACTTGTGGTTTTTCACGATTCACTATTGTCTAATTGTGTTACTGCAGAGCGTCCTTGTCCTTTTTCTACTGTAGGAGGCAGAAATGCCGTCATTGTCCCCCATATTTTCTTGTATTACGGCTCAACGGTTTACAAAGCAGCTTCTGGTTATAAACAGTGTGCAATTAAGTAGTTTGAGTCCCAACCAGTGTGAAAATTAACCACAGCAGGGACAGTTAAATAATTGTTCACTTTGTACTGCTTTAACATTACAGGTAACTAGAATTGGGGCCAAGAGGGGCAGTGACCCATCAGATCCAGCCAATTAAGTTGTTGTTGTCATTAGATTTTTTTAGGTAGGTAGGTAGTTTGGCTAAGTTAGTAGGTTATGTTGGACGATAGATAGCTATGTAGGTAGGTCATGTTTCTTACGTAAGTATTTGTAGATTGGCAGATTTTTTTTGGTAGATTGGTTATGTTGGCAGGTATGCAGCTAGATAGATACGTAGCTTGGTTATGTTGTTAGATTTTGCAGGTAGGTAGGTAATTAGGTAGGTCTTGTAGATCTGTTATGTTGGTAGGTACATACAGTAGGTTTCGATCGATTAAGTAGCCGCATTCCTGTATTTACTATGAGACTCGATATGCCTATACAAATGCTGCAACCAGAAGCACGTCAGTCGCATTGTTAGCTTAGCCAGCTAAGCTAGCTAGCTGCCGCGTCACACACCTGGCTGCTCTGTCTTTTTGGCAGTGACCTCGCTGGGACCTCGCCTTGTCAAGATACCGTGGAGTCAGTGGGAGTGACGTGATGAAAAACGGCCACCATCAGGCCACCATCACCGCACACAAATCACCAAGGCCACCATCGACGCAATGTGGCGCTCACATGTGGACCACCACTTTACACAGACACAAACACACGCATGCACGCGCGCACGCACGCGCACATACACACACATTGAAATAAGCAGGTTTCTTTCCGCATCCCTCCGCACAGTGCACCGCTTGAGGCTATTTGAAATATGCAATACCCAGTTGGCTTTGCAGTGCCAAAGACGAGCGTTTGCCGTGTTGTTGAGAGAAGAGGCTGTGATCTCCCCCGTGCTCCCCGTAGATGTTGTTTAGCTGCGGGAATGAGTGTCACATGACAAGTGTCGTTTGGAAGTGTGCTCACAGGAGATATGTGTTTACTTGGGGTGTACAATATAAACATGCACTCACAACGTTAAGTACACTTGCACAATCCAATGCGGAGCCATTTTATACAGTGGTGGAAAGTAATGAAGTTCTTAAGTCGATTTTTCAGGTAAATGGACTACACTTGAGTTTAGATTTTTTTGATGACTTTTTACTGTTACTTGCTACATTTGACAACAACTTTCTACTCATTACTTTGTCAAAATGTGTTTTTTTCAACCTTCATGTTCGATGATATGAAGTAAAAAAAGAGGTAGTCAACCATGGTTGGGATTGACTGAGATCTTCAGATCTTCAGAATAAAATAGACAAAACAGGGACAGCAGTGACATGGAGGAATGTGAACCAGGGATTGCTATTCCCCATTCATATTTAAGAGAATCTTTTCATGCTCTCGACTCCCTGAACTATCCGATGATTCGTGGCGTATGCATTAAGAAGAGAAGAGAGCATCAAGCATCATGGAATTCTTTAATGCATATTCTTTCAATTTCAGCAAGCTCTTGCAGTTTTACCATTTTGAATAAGAACAAAGAACTAAATTCACATTTTATACCAAAGTGTGTTTATTTATTTTCCTTGTTTTTTTTTTGTCCTGTTCGGCTATTAGGTCAACCTGAATGGATGCTCTGTATCCTTTTCATGCCGTAACAGTTTTACTGTGTCACAGTGGAGTTTTCAAGTTGCCGCTGTGGTTTCTTAGTATTATAATGAATATTTATTGAGACTCAGTCGATCAGTCGATCAGAACAAAGTTTCTAGAGGGGAGCGAGAAAGGAAGACACAAGACAAAGCACTAATTGTAAACAATGTGAGAAAAATAAATTATATATCGAGAACAATAAAACATTAGATATGAGTGTTGTACGGGGCAGGAGTGCTAGACCCTGTGAGGGAAGGACAGGACAAGATAGGAGAGGACAAGGACAGGAGAAGAAGCATGCAGGACAAGGGTTATGAGCCCGGCTGTACAACTGAAGTGTGGTTGGAGGGACTATAGAATTTCTGTATTTATTTTACAATAGTTAAGCCTCATCAGGCTTTTCTGAGAAGTCCTGGACCGACCGACCGACCGACCGACAACGTGAAACACCATATAGGAGCTAACACAAATAGCATCCATATTGTGGTAGTGAAAAACATTTTAACAAATTATATTTGAACAGAAATGGTGCAGCAACACATACAGTCATTGCATATAACAATACTCCCAGGCAGAAGCGTATTTTGGTTCGCAATGCTGTTCATTCAACCTTGCACTGGGTGGTGGTCTAATAAGTGTTCAACTAACTTATTCTCACAGAGTGATTTTTTTTTTCTTCTTTCCGGGCTGACAAGTGCAGGCAAATAAATGAGCAACCATGACGTGCCGCCAAACGCCCCGCTGCTTGATTTGCCATCAGGGCTCCTGCGCCCAGGTAGCACAATTACTGCACATCGGCTCCCCTGCTAAATTGTGACGTGGAAGGGAAGTGACACCCATAAGGCGTACATCACTGTAATCGAATCTAAATGAAGCCGGTGCCAAAACACTGCGGCGGCCCACCTGAGACGCCACCGTGCTATCCTGTCAACACCGTGTCAACACCACCGCTCACAGAACACCCCCCCCCCGCCTGAATGTATAAGCACACCCATCATTAGAGTGTCACTGATGATTTGGTTAATAGAATTCGTGTAGTGGCGAGGTGGGGAAAAAAAATAAAGGACAAAATTGGGATTGTGACCAATGTGGAGATCACTTTGAATAAAGCGCACACACCATTTGTGTTGTGTCATAATTCTTGACACATGTATGCAAATCATCTGATTGCTGTGATGAATAATCGGAAGTGTTTTGTAATTTTATTAGGTAACAATGTATTTACCAGTATATCTGCTTAAAATGTAGCCTGTCAGACAGTCGATAAGGAGTCGATAAGGTAGGTAGGTAGTATATGTTCGGAGGTAGATAAGTAGATTATGTAGGTACGAGGTAAATGCTGCCACTCGCCTCTTAACTAGAACACATAACTCCTATTCTGGTTTACCCCGACTGACTACCTGTGCACTCCAAAATTCATTTTAAGATTATGCTACCGGTATTTGTTTTCAAATCTCTAAATGGTATCACCCTGCCTTACTTCTCACTTCTGCATGGGTCCTCAGGTCAGCTGACCGGCTGCTCCTGGAGGTATTGAAGTCTAACTGGGAGCGTAGAGGAGATAGGGCTTTTGCTGTCACTGTTACCAAAGTATAGAATGACCTCCCGGTGCACATTAGACAAGCCTATTCACAGTCTATTTTTAAAACCCGTCTTAAAACCAGTCTTAAAAACCATTTCCTTGGCACTGTTTCAGTGAGGTAGGTAGGTAGTTACTGTCGGTAGGTAGACGAGCAGGTCGGCAGGCGGGGTGGCAAGGAGGCAGGCAGGCCGGCTGGTCGGTCAGTCAGTTGGATACTGTGTAGGTAGCTATCGAGACAGATCTCTCGGTAGGTGGGCAGGTTTTATAGGTTGGTTATATCAGTGGATTTTTTTTAGGTAGGTTTTGTAGGTAGGTCAGTAGGTCGGTAGTTCACAATGTCACAAAAATGACAGTGTAAGCAAAAGTAAAAAAAATAAATAAAATAAGCTCCTTTATCTGGATGTGCACCAAAATTGAGTGGATTCAATATCCATCCATCCATCCATCCATCCATCCATTTTCTGAGCTGCTCCTCCTCACTAGGGTCACGGGCGTGCTGGAGCATATCCCAGCTATCATCGGGCAGGAGGCGGGGTACACCCTGAACTGGTTGCCAGCCAGGTAACATACAAACAAACAACGCACTCACATCCACACCTGCGGGCAATTTAGAGTTGTCAATTAACTTACCATACATGTTTTTGAGATGTGGGCGGAAACCGGAATGCCCGGAGAAAACCCACGCAGGCACGGGGAAAACACGCAAACTCCACACAGGCGGGGCCAGGGATTGAACCCCAGTCCTCAGAACTGTGGCAGACGCTCTAACCAGTCGTTCACCATGCCGGGGTTCAATATTAAGATTTTTATCAGTTTACTTTTTATGTCATCTTGCTAATTAACACATATACAAGCATACTGTTGTTTTGCTAAGGAATGCACTGGAATATGATGTACAGGTAAACCTCTGCTATTGTAAACAGTGAAATGTTACAGAAACTGATATTTGTACATAAGTAGTGTGTGTGTGTGTGTGTGTGTGTGTGTTTGTGTACCCTATTGAAGGAGTTTTAAATCATTGCCGATGTCAGGTGGGACACGTTCCGTGCCACCCGCCATCATTATCAGCACTTCCCGGTGCCAAAGGGGAGGCATTAAATCCTCTCCACTGGCACGCTGATTGAGACTGTGACTGTCATTAACCCGAGCTAACGTCGGCGAGGAGCTGCTCAGCCTGGGTTAGCGCCGATCCACATTGACACAGACGTACTGTACTTTATGTTGCTATAATGCCTCACTTTGCAACCATATGTACTGTTGCTACTCACTTTATGTGACATAGTGTTGACCCGTCGCAAATTACTGCCGCTGATTGAGTGACAATACTGCACTTAAATGTCACATAAATAGAATAGGCATCACTTGTCGTTAAAATTGAATATAATGTATCAAAGAGATATAGAACGGTGACACACTGTTGCTAAAATGCACCCTGTCATACTCCTATCATAACTGACATGAGAAAGACCAATGATTTTGCATGAACAGTGCATGAAAATTCCAACAAACTGGCAGCACATACAGACCATGGGCTCTATTTTCGTAGACAACGCATCTATGATGGTGCAGAAATGCCAGCGGATTATGATTTTCATGCAAGCACAAGGGTTGCTCCATGTGTTTGCCAGTTTTGCAGACCAGTGTTCTGTAATTAATAAGGGTACCCACTCACATTGTCTGTTGCGACATCAGCCAAGAGTATTGACAATTCTGTTACGGATCGCTGCAATTACATCGTCATCTTCCCCACAGAGATGTCTCCGTCGAGACTGTGTTTGCACCACATTGAAAGGGAACGAGAGAAGCCGCTTTAATTGCCGGCTACTGAAATTGCCTGTAAACAAGCCCACATTGGTGCAGCCTGCCCACTCTCAAATCCACTGGGCTGCGCTATGGCCTACGAAATTACTAACACAGGTCTTACCCGCCCATGGCGCAGAGTACCAGTCACGGAAATAGTGCTCAATGTGAGAAGGCGGACAATACTCAAAAATAAGTGCAAGACGCAGCAGAGCGGAAGAACGCATGCTGTGTGAAGTACCCTCTAGCTCAGTGGTTTTCAAGTCTTGTACACCAAGTGCCACCCAAAAAATACTTAGCTCACCAAGTAACACCATTATGACAATCATTAAAACACAGTAGCGCAGTAGACCAACGTGGCCATAAACCGAGGCAGAGGTTTTATTCCTAAAAAATATATTTGATATTACTCTAGGAAATGCAAGACACTAACATTATGCAGTTTGAACAGTAACAGTACACTCAAACAGTGTTTCTCAATCTTTCAATTTTATAATAACAAACTACTTAATAATGATAATTTATTGTACTTTTTCAACATTGAACCAGGCTGTATGAATAGCTACAAGTAAAAATTCTCACTGTATCCAAAACTTCAATGCCTGCTTTCTGAAAAAGAAACACATACAAGTGAAGAGTAGACTTTCTCAAAAAGGTACTGTAGATGGTCAGAAAAGGAAGAACGCTTTGACGAAAAAAGGTAAGCAGTGCACAGTTGTTCCCCGACAACACGCAAGGCTCAATTGTGGACTTTGATTGTTTCAATTCACCATGTTTTTGTTAAGAAAATCTGCCAGTTTGTCCATAATTGCCTTATGTTTTGTTATGAGATAGCGTTTGATTGTGATGGTTTCATCATGGATCGCTCAGCACTTGGCCACAAACCACACACTGCGGATTTGGCTCTTCCTCTCTCCCACTCCAAATAAAATCCAATTGTATATAGTTGGAGTCATATTTTCTCAATGGCTTGTGCCGTTTGTGGCTTGCTAGCAGGAGCTTCACCAGCACTCCCACAGTAGCCACTGTCAGCACCTGTGCTTGGCTCGCTCGTGCCCTCTTCAGTTATTGTGCCTATATCGCTCTCTTGATCCACACTTTTCTTTGCAGGCTGAAGCTATACTAATAGTATGATCGAGCTCTTCATTGTTTTGTTTTTGTCTTTAAACTCCTTGCCCACACAGCCTGCTACTACGAGCTGCGTCTAAAATTTTCAAATGTTATGCTTTTTTTTTTTTTTTTTTTATATATAGCGCATTTCATACACAAGGTAACGCAATGTGCTTTACATGATTAAAAGCATTTAAAAACAAATACAAAAATAGCTTATAAACATTTAAAACAAACCTGGACTTAAAAACATTCACCCGTGGGGCTGACGTCACTTCTGTTGGCAATTTATTCCATTTCTGTGCAGCATAATAGCTAAATGCTGCTTCACCATGTTTGCTTTGGACTCTGTGCTCCACTATTTGACCTGAGTCTGTCGATCTCAGAGCCCTGCTGGGCTTATATTCCATTAGCATTTCTTTCATTTATTCAGGACCTAAACCATTTAGTGATTTATAGACCAGTAGCAGAACTTTAAAATATATTCTAAAGCTGACTGGGAGCCAGTGTAAAGAAAAATTAGAAGAATAGAATTGGAGTCATATGCTCTGACCTCTTTGTTCTGGTCAGAACCTGAGATGCAGCATTCTGAATGAACAGGTTTAATGCTCTTTTGGGAGAGTCCAGTCAGAAGACCATTGCAATAGTGAAGTCTACTGAGATAAAAGCATGGATGAGCTGAAGATACCAGGACGAGCAGGGCGCTATCAACAAACTCTTTATTTCAAAACAAATTATTATTGTTGGCCATAATCATCCCAAAACAACATTAAACTAGCACTGTACTCTGTTTCCGGCAACTGTCAGCCTTTGTGTCTCCAACGTAGACAACGGAGGCCTCCCAGCCAATCAGAAATTACAGAACTCAATGTCAAATCTTCTCAACATAGCTGCAGGGTTGCGACAATATTAATTGCTTCATTCACATACTACCATAGAGGGACCTGCGTACCTTCAGTGGTATGCGTACCAGACTCTGAGAATCACTGAGTCTAGCTCATGAGTTTGTTATTCGTTGAATACATCAACTTGTTTTTCATTTAAATTCAACCAACACTGAATAAAAAGCCGACTTATGGGTAGTCAAAAGTTCCAAAAACTGTCCAGGAAAAGCATGGCGTAAGGTCACCCCACTTAACTCTCTGGCACTGTCAATCAAAACTGAACAGAAATGTTTTTGGAAAGCAGAATCTTTGAAACAGCATCATCCAATAATTTAATTTAGTAGCAACAACAACAATAATAATAAAGCAACTACTGTGTAAGTAAAATAGAGGTAATTTAGATTTAATCCACAGCTACTGATGATGATGATGATGATAATGAAGAGGATGATGAGGATGAAATAAAAGTACTTGAAGACTTCTGAGAGACATAACTGAGAGGGAATTACTTGATTTAATAAAGCCTTGTTATGTTTGGTTGTATTGCACATTTTTTAATCTTTATTTAAAAAATAATTTGAGGGTCCTTTGAGTGCTGGAATAAAATTTAGTCAGTAAATTAACAAAATGTTTTAAAAAAAAAAACATTTCCTAAAGGAAATAATGTAAAGTGAAGAAATTTGTTACTCCTTTTGAGGACGGCACCACCCTGTTTAATGAGTGCGTGTACTGTGCTGTAACATAACATTTACAGTACCCTGGAATTATGTTTTAAGGGCCCAGCTGACATCTTAGGTGATGATGAAGTGGCAGCGTGTGGATACAGGAGGTGGTCCACTCTATAGAGGCGTGTGTTCCCCACAATTAGAAGCAACCGTCGACGCCCCCCCAAGTCTCTCCCTTCTCAGCAGAAATATATTTATCTGAGGATAATTGGCCATTAAATCCTTACTTGACAACTGTGGAAAATGCCAGCCCCAGTAGTAATCTGGCTGCCAGAAAATGACGGCTGGCAGGGCTGTCGACTGCTGGGAGCCACATCAGGAAGGGACGGATCTATTTCATACACTCACACCATATACACGCACACATACACACATTAAACAGAGCTGGTGTTTCAAATAAAATCCTGTCCTGTTCACACACTTGTGATTTTTTTTTCTTTTTAAAAAAAAAAAAAAAAAAAAAAAGGAAACCCCTCATTATGATTCTTAACAACAGACAGGTCTCAGGACTGAGGATGAAGCAATATCCACTTAGTTCAAGCATACTTTCCATATTATGACAGCAGAACACGGTGACTGAGTCTGCCTCGCAGTTCAGAGGTTCTGGGTTAAAATCACAGTTCCGGCCTTCCTGTGTGGAGTTTACATGTCCAGCCTGTGCTCACGTGGATTTTCTCCAAGCACCTTGGCTTCCTCCCACACTCCCTGAACAATGCATGGAACTATTTCAATGGCACATTGCTGTGAATGTGATTGTGAATGGTCGTTTGTCTCTACTGTATGGGATTGGCTGCCGACCAGTCCAAAGTCCAAAGTCAGCTAGGATCGACTCCAGCTCATCTGAGACCCTAATGCGCTATAGAAAATAGATGGATGTATAATTTTACTCCATTTTCTCAGTTATTATTCTAAGACCAAACAACCTTTTTGAGGACTTTCACTCAAAAACTCACCTAGACCTGGTGAAGTGGCATGCCACTCATCACCCAAGGCCAGTCCTGTACATCAAACCCCCATTCAACATGGGGATTTGTTGAAGAAATACCTGCTAAAAAATGAAAATCTGCTACAGAAAAAGATAATCTAAAATCTGTTTTGTTTGACCCTTTCCACAAGCTTTAAGAACATTTAAAAACAGACTTTTGAAGCAGACGGTAAACATTTGAGCACCCCAAAAAGTAGCAAGCATGAAATTTATGCAAAATAATGAATATATTATAGTGTCTTTGTATTACCTTCGGTATTTTAGCTATTGTCATTGTCTTGTTGGAAGGTGAACCTTCGGCCCAGCCTGAGTTCCTGAGCACTCTGGAGAAGGCTTTCGTCCAGGATATCTCTGTTCTTGGCCGCATTCATCTTTTCTTCGATTTCAACCAGTCGCCCTGTCCCTGCAGCTGAAAAACACATCCACAGCATGATCCTGCCACCACCATGCTTCACTGTTGGGACTGTATTGGACAGGTGATGCGCAGTGCCTGGTTTTCTCTACACATGCCACTTAGAATTAAGGCCAAAACGTTCTATCTTGGTCTCATCAGACCAGAGAATCTTATTTCTCACCATCTTGGAGTCCTTGAGGTGTTTTTTTTTTGTGTTTTTTTAGCAAACTCCATGCAGGCTTTCATGTGTCTTACACTGTTCTGTCGGGCCACTCTGCCATAAAACCCCGACTGGCGGAGGGCTGCAAGTGATGGTTGACTTTCTAGAACTTTCTCCCATCTCCCGACTGCATCTCTGGAGCTCAGCCCCAGTCATCTTTGGGTTCTTCTTTACCTCTCTCATCAAGCCTCTTCTCCCCCAATTGCTCAGTTTGGCCGGACGGCCAGCTCTAGGAAGGGTTTTGATCGCCCCAAATGTCTTCCATTTCAGGATTATGGAGGCCAATGTGCTCTTAGGAACCTTACGTGCAGCAGAATCTTTTTTTTTGTAACCTTGGCCAGATCTGTGCCTTGCCACAATTCTGGCTCTGAGATCTATAGGCAGTTCCTTTGACCCCATGATTCTCATTTGCTCTGACATGCACTGTGAGCTCTAAGGTCTTATGTAGACAGGTGTGTGGCTTTCCTAATCAAGTCCAATCAGTATAATCAAACACAGCTGCACTCCAATGAAGGTGTAGACCCATTTTAAGGATGATCAGAAGAAATGGACAGCACCCGAGTTAAATATATGAGTGTCACAGCAAAGGGTCTGAATACTTATGGCTGTGTGATATTTCAGTTTTTCTGTTTGAATAAATCAGAAAAGATTTCAACAATTACAATTGTTTATGTCAATATGGGGTGCTGTGTGTACATTAATGAGGTAAAAAATTAGCTTAAATGATTTTAACAAATGGCTGCAATATAACAAATTGTGAAGAATTTAAGGGGGTCTGAAAACCTTCCATAAATGGGAAAGTTTTTTCCATTTTCCCCGATGTATAATGCGCACTGTTGACTTATGACAATTTTTGGGGGGGGAAATGTACATTATACACGAGACATTACGGTAAACTTTAGTGTCTCCCAGCATTAAATTTTTTTTGAAAAGGGCATCTGCAACCTCTCCACCAATTTCATTCAATATTGGCACACAGTAAACCCCACATAGTCGTGGTTCGGATTTGCGGATTATAAAAACATTGCTTTGGCGTTATCTGGTGGCATCTTCGTGCCAAGCAACTACGTTTAACTGAATGGATGAGCTATACTTACTCCCTGTGATTAGAGTTCACTGTATTTGAAAACTGACATTTGCAGCCACCGTCAAGCATAGCGGTGCAAGGGCCCAGTTTTTCCTATAAAACTTGCCTGAATTCTGACTCTGGCGGTTCTAGTGGTATTTCTTTTATGAGATGACAAAATCATGTATCCAAGATTCTCCAGAATTAAGCCAAGGTGCAGACAAGGCCTCTTATAGCACAACACCTCTGCATGGAGGCTTTCAACAAAGCTGGATAAGAGGTTGGGTGGAGGCGGTGAAATAGAAATCACGCTTTCTAACTATATCGTCATCTTGTTTGTCACGTCATTTGTGTTGCTCGATTCGCTCGCCTTACTCAAAATCACAGCAAGCTGCCAGAGCACGTTTCGGGAAACACGCGTCTTCAATTCCCAACCAAGGTGGAGAGAGCTTTCTCGGCTATCTACCAGACAACAACGGTAAGATGAAAAAGTAATAATACTAATATTAGGCCGAGTGGCACGGAGAGAAAAGGGATGGATTGCGCTCTAAAAGCAGCAGCCAGTGGTGTTTATTAATTCAAAAAAGTGTTTCACTTTTCGCAATCTGTGTTATCAAAAATTCCAACATTGTCTTGAGTGCAATCTCGTGTAGGGGTGATAATGGCAAGGGAAGTACAGGCAGGTATGTGGCATCAACTATTCACCAGAGAGGTTGGAAAATGGGGAGGGAGCGAACGCGGTGTTTTCCTGCGCCGCCATCCGCAGGTGACAACAACCCAAAACAGTCGCATGCCAGATTTTAACGGTTTGTTGAAGGTGCTTTTGTTTGTTCCCTTGTGTTTTCACCCGCTCTCCTTTTTCTTTACCGCCTCCTCTCGCATCATTTTCATACTCTGGGGGATCGCAAAACAGCAGCTCCTTTCCCCAGCCGGGTCTGTTTGATGACCTACATTACATCCTTTACAGCGGTGGCTTACACGTCGTGTGTGTGCATAAACTGTGGCGAACAAAAAGGGAGGAGCTGGCGTACAGGCATGGTAGAATGAAAGGTGGTGGGTGGAAGGATGTCGCATCGCCTAAACAAGCGTTTGTGTCATCCTGTGTGTGAATAAATACACGTGGGGCATTGCCGTTTGGGGGTTAGTAGTCCCTCCTCATAGTTCCTAGTCAAAGTTGGACAACGGAAGAATATGGGGTTCTGTATTGGGAATTACAAAAAGTGACGCAATTGCAATAATAGTTTTTGCCCTAACACATTAAAGTACACTTTTTGTCACCTGAAAATCACTTCGACACGCAATTTTGCTTACTCTGCCGACGTGCTTTATTCTTCTTTCTATGATTTGGGTTCTGTTTAAGTCCCACCTTCATGCATGGTCTGACTAAACCGCCATTGGCTGTTGATGCATCAGTGGGCAACCATTAATGGAGCAGCACCGAATGGTCATGGTATCACTCAGTGTGTGTTCATCTTTAACACATAAAGCTGAGCAAATAAATTTTTGGGTTAGTTTTTGCAACATATAAAACATGTCCCAATGGGATTTTCTAATCACCCGCAATTCCATTCAGTCAGTCAGCATGCATTATTCTTCTCTCTTTGACTTGGTTTTCCTTTGAAGTCCTGCTTTCCTCGGTGGTCACACGCCACAGTAATTGGCTGGCATTTCAGTGGCTGTAAATGAAACATTGGTCTGAATAAATATTCATCATTGTAGCAGCGCCAATGACCAGTTGTGATGTCACTCGCTGTGTTAGGCACATAACACAATTGTTAATTTTTGTTTTGTTTGCTTGTTTTGTAGTTTATTTAGCAAAAGGCATTGCATATAAAGAGTTAAGCTTATTATCAGACATGCAAACACCAAAGACATGAAAAAGGTGACAAAAATACAGTGGAACCCCAGTTAACAAACAACACGGTTTATGAACAATTCGGTTTATGAAAACATTTTTAAAAGAAAAAATACCTCGGGTTAGATGGTATTTCGGTTTCCGAAGAGTCTAGGTATGGTCGAGTAAAGTTCAGAACGCAAAAGCTGTACTACATCGTGAGAGGTGGCAGCCATTTAGGGCAAAAAACAAAGATACCAGAATCAAGGGGCTAATGATGTTAATGCAGCAGCAACAAGAGTGAACGTAAACAATACTGTACCTGAAAAGGCTAAGACCCTGCACAGCCCACTGTTATTTTATCATCATAAATTGTGTTTTCACTTTTCACTTTTCACAATTTTTAACCACACAACGATTAAAAAAAGGCAAATATAAAATTGTTCTGTGGCTGGAACCGATTAATTGCTTTTCTATTCATTTAAATGGGAAACATGACTTGGGTTTGTGAACATTTTAGTTGCCCAACTCTGGTCTTAAAACGCTTGGGGGTCGGTCATGGGAGCTTCCAACCATCTTGGATCTGTAGCGCCTTCGAAAAATCATCCCAAATTAGTTTCATCTGGCGAGATGGCGAACACGTTGTACTGCATGTCCTTTGATCACGAGGCATTGTGCAGGCCCCCCTAACATCATGTACTGGCTTCCACTGTACGGAGGGGGATTGTGCCCGGTAACCCAAGGAGCCTCTTTTCGGAAAACCACATATGTTCAGCGTGGATGAAAAGTCAACTCCGTGATGTTCGTCCAACAATGCGTCCCTTTGATTATGTTTTTTTAAGCATGAGCAATTTCACCATCTAAAAACCCCAGAGTCTGTGAAAACGTGCTGCGACTTGTGTAAGACGTCATGTGAATGTCTCGCAAAGGAAAAGAGCCATCACACGAATTAAACCCGTTGGTTTCCCCCCCTCTCTCCACTCTCCAAAAACTAAAAAAAGTTTGGTGTTATCCCAGCAAGCAGCACTAAAGCAGGAAGCCAGTTAAGCCCTATTAGGAGCCTTCGCGCTGCGCCGATCTCATTGGAAGTGCTGCGTGAAAATTGCCCGGATTAATGTGTTAATCCACCTCTTTAAAATGCTAATGTCCATTTTATGCCCATTAAATCTCAGTGTGCATTTTCTTTGATGCGTGCAATTTCTATCAATTAAACACAGAGGAATGAAACAGGCAGCAGGGAGATTAGCCGCTTTGCTTCAAGCACAAATTTCTCCGTTTGGTTTCATATTTATCTTGAATGGTGAGAGGGGGTGCGAGTTGTTTGGAGTGGGTTTAGGAAATACAGAAGGAGTAATGTGGCGATATGAAGAATTCTGGAAGTCTCTCATGCCTTTCACAGAGCTCTGAACAAACAAACAACAAACAGTCGCACTTGTTCACATCTAATTTATTTCCAAACAATTTTTTTCATGGATGATTCTGCTTAGAACTCAATTGTCTTTGGATGAAAACAATGTACGTAACCAGTTATTTAACTTCTTTACCATCAGAAACGTACATGTACGTTTAAGCATACTTCCAAGTATGTCCACGTACAAATGTATCACCGTCATGTTATCAAAACATTCCATTAATATTTTATCTCGAAATTAGCAGTATTTACATCTTAATGGCCAATTTAGTCATACAATTTGTATTCAGATGAAAATATGTTTGTCAGTCCATCCATCAAGCCATTTTCCATCTTGCTTATATACTCGAGTCGCGAGCGTGCTGGAGCCTATCCCAGCTATCGTCGGGCGAGAGGCAGGGTACACTCTGAACTGGTCGCCAGCCAAACGCAGGGCACATATAAACAAACCATTTGCACTCACATTCACAACTACGGGCAATTTACAGTCTTCAATTAACCTACCATGCATTAACCTACACAGGCACGGGGAGAACATGCAAACTCAACACAGGGGAGGCTGGATTTGAACCCGGGTCCTCAGAACTGTGGGGCAGATGTGCTAACCAAATGTTCACCGTGCCGCCCCGTTTGTCAGTCATCTGGTCTAAATGAAGCTCCTCAACTTACTTCAGCACCAAGATTCCAACAGATGGAGCCAAAACAATACCATTATTCCTTATGGCTCAGCACAAAAAGAGCAAGTGGGTAGTGGGGTTCACTGTATATTGAGCAGTCAAATGGGTCAATAAATGGGCTTACGACGACTTCAACACAAACTACATGGGGGCGAGGTGGGGTCCGTTATGCAAGTACAATTGTGGAAGGACAGTTCTTGGAGATATGGGATAAAATAATGGTTTTATAAAACATGTTTCAATAAGTAGTAAAGCAACACAATTTTAACAGTAATGAGAAGTGCATCATTTAAAAGCAATGCACACCAAACTACAAAATAAGCATAGCATTATGGTTCACCATGCACCACAATGCTAAATAACTAATGTGAATCATACAGAATATATGTACTTTGAATAGAAACTAACTTTGTGGATAAACCTGTGCGGTGAAAATTTCTCACGCCACAAACTGCACAATGACTTACGGATGCCCTCGGCATTTTGCAAAACCTTTTAGGAGCAGGAGTGGCGCTTGTCCAATCGCTGAGGCCTCTGCGGCTGACCAGAAAATGCTTCCAGATTTGTCACACACACATGCACAGATTCATTGTTTGGCGCTAAAATGGAAGCAACTTGCATCTATCATGCGAACTCTATTTTTGAGGTACGACGCTCGCAATGATTTATGGAGGCCTTTCAACGCCACGCGCAATTCGCCCTCCATCACGAGCGAAATCCGCTGGTTGTAAAAGTAAAATACACTCTGCCGAACCCAGTGCAAATGTACAAAGTCATATTTTATTCACACTGGCTTTGTGTGACAAGTTGCTGTGTGGCACTGGGAACGGTCGGTCGGGGATGTCCGGGAATCTATTACTATTGATTATTTAACGTAGAGGTGGGATGGCTTGAACCAGAGGACTCCTACATTATTAAGAAAGCAGCACAAATTAAAAAACAATGCCTAAGCGACACAAAAACTAGCAAAACAAAGTCCCTCCAACCACCACGAGCATATGTGGGCGATAATTTATGAAAAAACGGCCTAATTTTCTGTGACATATTATATCTTTGCCTCAGTAATCATGAGCCCCATTTCATTGAGTGAATTAGGTGCTCACGGCTTGGTGCGATCACAGACCTGGAAAATGAGTGTTCACAGCCTGCTAATGGCCGGCAGATGAGGCAAACAATCATCTTTAATGTTCAGCAGCAACACAGAGCACCCTGATATAAAACCGTGGGCTTTTATTACCATACTATTATTATATGCGGCCTAGTAGGAACATACAGGGGCATTTTGAAGACGGGCAATTGATTATACCCTCGGCTTAGGTTAGTGTTACTGTTGTTCGGTTATTTTAGGCCTGGTAGGTTTGTGAAAACTCTGAATCTGTCAGCATTAGAAAATGTATTGAGAAAGTAACATAAAATGTTCCTTCAAAAGCATCTACCGAAAGACAGGACGCTACAGTTTGTAGAATTGAAATACATTATTAACATTAAAATGTGTATGGTAAGGGTTACTATCAGTGTTAGAGTTTTAATGGTAGGTTTAAAGTTTGTATAGGAGGGTGAGTGTTTGCATGGTAGGGTTGGATTTAGCCTTTGAGTTTGTATGGTAGGGTTAGGGATAGGTTCACAGAATAAGGCTGATTTTTGTATTACAAAAAAATAATAATAATTTAATAAAATTATGTATTTATATATTGAAAGAAAAAAAAGTTTATATATAAAAGGAAAAATAAAATAAAAAAGGAACTTAAAAAAATTTAAATAGTAGTAAAATACAATAAAAATGTCTTGGCCATGGTCTAACAATAGGACTTAAAAAAAAAAAAAAGGAAAGGCTCGAATGTCCGACCAGAGAAAGAATATATATATATATATATATATATATATATTGTATATCAATTTACTAGGAGGCGGTGTGAGGGGGAGGGGTTTTTGTTTGGGCTGGGCAGATAGGAAGAAAGAAGAAAGAAGGAGGTGGACTAGTAGAATTAGGAGCAGGACTCTAGGATGTTTAAGGTTGGGAGGGGGTTAAGGTTCGGTGGGGGAAAGGAGGAGTTTAAGGTAGGGGGCTTAGGGTACACGCTTGGATGGTCCCGTAAGGGTTGGGGTTTTTGTTTGCATGGTAGGGTTAGAGTTACGGTTAGCGTAGACCTGGGTAAAGTACAACTCACGGTTCATATCCAGCCCGTGCAGTCTCTGACATGCCCTCGCAATATTCATGAAGTCAAAACAAAATGTAAAATATGTGGTGCTTTAAAAAAAAAGTGTATTTCAAAATTATAACAATATACAGTGTGCTATGTCTACAAAAGTAGCATCTTATTAAAACAAGATAATTTAGCACATTATGTGAATACATTAAATTAATATTGAATAAAATTGAGGTTAGCATGTTGGTGTGACCCTCCACAACCATTCCAGTTTTAGAATGGGCCTTTTGGGAAAATAAGTTGCCCACCCCTGGGTTAGACTTTGTATTTTAGGATTTGTAGATTTGTGTTGCATTACAATTACGGTTTGTATAGTAGTGTAAACCTAACCCTAATCCTACCGTGCATGGTCATGACCATATTTCTTTCCTTGAGCCACCAATTGCCATTATACAATTTATCACAGCTGTTTTATACAAACAGGAAACACCTTCAAAGTAGTTTTCAAAAAAAAAAAGAAAAAAAAAAAAGGCTGGCTGACAGAAAAGGACAAAATAAATTGGAAGATGTCAAGACAGTGCACTTGGTTTGGAATTATCCCTTGCATTTTTTTTCCTTTTGTGAAGGGAGCAGCCACTAGAGCACATCCAAAATACATCCATCCATCCATTTTCTGAGCCGCTTCTCCTCACTAGGGTCGCGGGTGTGCTGGATCCTATCCCAGCTGTCATCGGGTAGGAGGCAGGGTAAACCCTGAACTGGTTGCCAGCCAATCGCACATACAAACAAACAACCATTCGCACTCACATTCACACCTACGGGCAATTTAGAGTATCCAATTAATGCATGTTTTTGGGATGTGGGAGGAAACCGGAGTGCCCGGAGAAAACCCACGCAGGCACTGGGAGAACATGCAAACTCCACACAGGCGGGACCGGGGATTGAACCCGGGTCCTCAGAACTGTGAGGCTGCCGCTCTAACCAGTCGACCACCGTGCCGCCCATGCAAAATACATCAGAAAATAATTCATTTCAAAAGTCATTTGTGTTCTGTTTGCCTCTGTTTTTTTCTGTCCAAACACATGCAGCATTGTGACTTTGCCTTCCGAAATTCCCCATACTGCACTTCTCTTCCAGTGGTTCCAGCTGGTGTTAAACATCCAGATTCTTCAGGAAAGTGATGTTCAGGAAGTTGGGCTTTTCTGCACCATCCATTCTAACTCCGTTCAACAGCCTCCCCTGTCCTTAACACCGCAAGCTGTCAGCGATGTCACAACATGACGGGCTGCGACACTACTGAATCTGGCATCGCTTTGTCACCCTGATACACTTACGCATTGGTTGCACTGTGCTCCGGCTCGGCAAAGACACGCTGTCAACTGAGGAAAGGCCATTATCTGCAATAGACACAAAAGTACAGGGGATCCCTGCAGACAGAGAGATGATTAAGGGCTAAGTGTCATTCTTGCCATCTTGGCGGATGTTTTAAAGAGCTCTATTTCTTACTGTCCTTTTTACTGTGGAGCCTGTGACTTATTGTCCTATCCCCCACATGCCTGCGAGGAAGGGACATGGGCCCTGACAACCATGCTGGGGGTATTATGTCGAGGATCTGGCCGTTTACCCATAACCACTCCAAACAACCAGAAAGGACAGAACTCAGTAGGATTTAAACACATGTGGCTGGGTACAAGTGATGACGAGCGTGAGTGGAATTTGGCTGTGAAGTATTTGAGGAATGGCCACACAGGGATTGGACACTCGGTGCAGGGGGGCAACATAATGTTGCTTAGCCCCCCCCAGTGACATGAATCTGGCTATGGGTTTCTGGATCCTAGGTGAATATAGCAATAGCACGTCAGCAATAGTGTGGCAGTGCACTCCACTGAATTGATTCCCGATCAGTGATCGTAGGGGTGAATGGCTATGCAATTGACTGGTGGCCAATCCTGGGTAACTTTCACCCACAGACAGCAGCGATACAGTCCAGTGTCCCCTGTGACCCTGAACAGGTTAAGCAGTTTAAAAAGCAAGGATGGATGGATGGATGGTAGTGCAGATGTACACAACTGGTTCGATTGACTCCAGGTCTAAACAGTTGTCTGCCTCTGTGCCCTGCGATCGCTGGCGACCAATTCAAGGTGTATTTTTCCCTTGATCGATAGGGGTGGGTTTAGCTTCGCCAGCACCCTGAAAAAGTGGATAGACGGAATTCCTTGAGCTGACTTTGATGGAGCCAGCATGGGATCGATTCCCACACAGTGGCTGTAGGTGTAAATGTTTTTCTGTTTCTATGTACCCTGCGATGTGCTGGCGACCAGTCCAGGGTGTCTTTTGACCCACAGCCAACTAGGCTCTCTTCCGTGCAACCTTGAACAGGAAAAGCGGTAGAAAATGGATGGATGGAACACCAATAGTACAGCAGTCTGTTAAATTATTGAGAATTCTTGGAATTTTAAATCAAGTCCATTTTTTGTCCAATATGCTGAATGTTTATCCAACTAAAAACGCTACAAGAGTGTTGCCTTGGGGACTTTCAGTGGCAGCTAAGCAGGAGTTTGGATTTGCATTCCGCCTGCTCCAGATTTTTGCAGCCAGTGTTGTGCCCTGAGTGGGAATTCCATCAACAGCAATCCGCCTTCCAAAATTTCTAGGCTAGCGTGTGTGTCCCGACTGGCAGCCCGAAGAGTGACATTAGTATTCACAGGGAGAGACAGACAATCAGGCTGCAGTTTTATCACTCAGCATTTGTAAGAATCAGATCTGAGACACGACAGTATCAATAAAAGATCTTATTTCCAGCCTCGCTGCTACAACTGCGCCTCTTTCAAGCGACACTGTGGGTATCGTTGGGGCTCTGAATAATGAAACGCAATTATGTAGCTAAACAAAGCCACTGCTGTAATAGGCTTTTGTTTTTGTTTTGTTTTTTTATTTTCAAAATGGAAATAGATTCTGTGGTTTCATTTGTGTGTGCATGTGGCTTTTTTCTTCCCTCTCCTCCTCCATCTTGCGGGTCAGACTCGGGACAATCTTCGCATCACACCCGTCGACCTACAGCATTATTGGGACGGAGGTTGCAAGCCGCCTGAATTAGTCGGCAAAGTCTGAATTGAAAGACCAGCCATAGCGGCCAGGCAATCTTCCCCAAACAGAAATCGGAGAAACACAAGCCGGCTCCTAGATTGTCTCTATTAATTATTCAAATGATAGAATCTCTATCCAATGACCCCCGTCAAACGAGTGCACATTATTTAGCAGGCAGCCCCGCATGAGCATGATGACAACGACTGAGCTATCGCAGACATCATGGGAGCCTCGGCTCCTACTGCTAATGCACGGCCTCAAGTGTATTGAAAGTTACAATTTTCATTTAATCAATTATACCACTTTAATTCCGTATGTGTATTTATAGAGGCATATACTTGTAAAAATGCATTTTTAAAAAATAATATCATGATACATTAGTATATGGACATTTAATTATTCATTACATTTATACAAGGTGTTCGTAATGTCACCATTCACTTATATATTTTTTAATTAACAGACACGATTCAATATAGAATACAGGATGTAAAAATGTGTTCTATATTGAAATGTCTTGTAAATGTAAAAACAGAGTGACGTTCCGAAAACCCTGTACTTAAAATAAAATATAATTTTATATAAAATAATATATATTAGTATTTATTGTATTAAGGTATTATAATTATATTGTTATACCATGGTTATTACACTTATGTTGTGTTGTAACAATTTACCAAGATATCATTAGATAAATTGTAATTGTTCAGATGAAGATTTCAAACTTTCCTGAAAATAGTGACTGAGGCATTAATTTACTCAACTGCAGAGGGTATCAAGTATTTAATACTTCAATAAACCTACATTCTTCATTGTATTACAGTATTTTTTAAATAGTACTAGTGCATTGTGATAATTTACTAGTATGAATAAACTGTATTTGTACAAATGGGTTAAAATGAATGAATCAAAGATTAAAACCACCATTGTAAAGGCATTTATTTATTCAACTGCAGAGAGTACCAAGCATGTAATTCTAGGGTATTTATTGTATTACGTTTGTATTATTTTACTGATTGTACCAATCAATAGTGATAATGTACTTTCATGAATAAATTGTTTTTGTACAAATGGGTCAAAATAAATGAGTCAAAGTTTATAACAATTTGCTCACACACAGAGGGTATTTACGTCAGTCCTATATTTTGTTATGCAATTTTTTATGTGATTGTTTTGTATTTATTTGCAGATTTTTACAAATAAATTACCATTTGAATGTAAGAATATGTATTTTCACAAATACATAGATGTTAGTTTTATTGTATTCAAATTATATTATTTAACCAGGATATTGTTATAATTTATCAATATCGTGAAGTAAATTGTATATGTAAAAGTAGGCGGACGAAATTAATGAATCGAGACTTTAAACACGAGAATGTTGCTCATTTGGTGATGAAGTGTGCCGCAACTATTTAAGGAGCGGTGTTTATATGTTCCTGCAAATTAACTAAGGCGGGGCATCACTTAGATGCTATGTTTGAGTCAATCTGGCAATTAACAGGGGTTCATTCATAAGCCTTCATTTTAGCTTGCGTCTAGCTTTATGCGAAGAGTTTGAGCTCGGCCCTTTTCTGTTCTCGGTGCACAAAGCAAGGCCCATAAAGGAATGCTTGGATGAGTTTGGTGTCGTGCAATCTCCTGAAATAAATTTTGGGTGAACCACAACGAAGACGGCGCATAGGTGCAACAATATTGATGCACTCCAAAATTCTGAATGACTTTGCATAAGAGAGGAACCAAGTCTATGGTTAAGGCAATTGTGTCCCTCCGTACTAGGTTATGGTGGAAAGGATGGTAAAAATATGTTTGCAACCAAATATAGTAAATTTTTTCTGTCTTTCTTCTCTTGGTGATAAAACATGTTCGTGAGAGCATGGCGGTTTCCAAACAAAGCCCTGAACTTGTTGACATGGAACGAAATGAGCTAGGACACGTGTGTGACTGGCGTGGTCGTCACGCCGCCCTATTATTTCTGTCTTTCGCCGCACCCGGCCATTCACTCAGGATTGTGCGATAATTTGTGCCAGCCAGAGAGAGGGGATGATAAAGGGTAAACTCACATGTGTCCTGTATGCAGTTCATTGATGAAGATTGGGGGTCTGTGCATGGGAGACCTCACATGGTGGTCGCGGTTCTCATGGTGGCTGGTGGGAGAGGTGGCCACGTTCGCTCCCGGGTGTGGAGGCTTGGCCCTGGAAGCGGCAGATGAAAAAAGGCTTTAGAGTAATGGCAATGCATTGCACAGGCAGGAGCAGCGAGGTCTGGAAGGAACCCATCATCTTCAATAGTGGAAACAGGCTGCCATCTGCTGTTGTATGCAGGAGTAGCACATCCACTAGTTTACAAAGGCTGTCAATTTTTGACAGACTAATGTGAGGGAATAACATGTAAAGCGAGATACTTATACACAAACAGATTTTTAACATCTTAACTGATTTTTTAAAATGTGGGAGACACCATACATGACAAGTTACAAATCAAAAAGTGTGTTCTTCCTGCTCTTATTGTGTGTGTGAACTCAAAATGACCAACATAGCACAACACACACGTAAACGATATCTATACAGACCCTTGTGAATCTCCTCTCCCAAACCAGATATCTGTCCTGACCTGTGAGAGGCAGTGTAGTGGCACATGGCATCGAGACTGCCAGGAAATACAAAGAGTAGTACATTGTTCCCTCTATATTTGAGATTTGCTACTTGCAGCTTCACCATTCATGGATTTTTTCGGGGAACTTTCCTCCGTTATTTGCTGAAAACCCCTCTTATTTTCTGTTTTTGCGCTAAGGCCAAAGCCTAGTATAATATAAAGGTATTGCTTTGGTGCCATCTTGTGGCATCGTGGTGCTAATCAAATATGTATTAAGTGAGGGGTTGACCTACATTCTGTTAGACCATAGCCATGTCTAATACAAAAGTAGGTCTTTGGCACCATCTTGTGGCATCTAAAGGCAATTATAAACCTTTTTATGGGTCACTCAGAAGAAGTAGAAGAAGTTGCTGCTTATCTCATAAATTGTGATCGTAAATACTAAACAGGTTTAAAATGTATCATCGTCAACCCCAACCATTTTTCCAAGCAGAACATAGGATAATTGCTCTGGACAAATTTCAGATAATGGGGCCTATGCGAACTTTGAATACAAGGGAAGAACAATGCTCTAATTTTAGCCAATTTTTCATATGTGTGTGCCACACTCAATTGGAGTCCTTGGCACAGCAGAACTTGGTGTTGATCACACACATAAGAATTTGTCATCGGAATTACTGAACAGGTTCAGCATTCACGAATGACCATTTTCCGAGCAGCTCAGGAAGGTAAAAAGTAACATCCGATAATCAGGCCTTTGCTGACTTTGATCGGAATGGGGGGGAAATTCTCAAATTCGGCCCACTTGATGCACAAAATGCTGAATTACTACCAAATGCAAAAATATGCATGGAAGTTAAATTGTCTTCTGCATGTAAAAACCATGCCATTCATCATGCGTCTGTATCTGGTTGTAAAGTACCTCAATTCAAAGAATGCATTTACCAACAATCAACCTTTTCCATTTATGTTACATTTTTACATCCAAATTGAATGATTCAGTAGTGGTGGCTAGGCAAAATAAAAGGCATAGCCGCCTAAAGTGTTTTCCTAAATAGCAATAAAGAGCTGGTCCTCGCCTCTCGACGCGGATAAGGTACCACTGTTCTGCTTGTGCTAAGTGTGTCTCGTTTAATTTAATTCAATAATCCCGATAAATGAAATAAATCCCTTCTGGGACACCCGGCTAGATAATATAAAATGAGTTTGGCGGCGGGAAAAAAAATTAGGACATTGCGGTTGATTGAGCGTTGACAAAAAGCAGGAATATTACAGCGATATTCTTTATGTTTGTAATTTTCGCAATAATGAAATGAAGGCATCCGAGCGGAAAGCAATCGCCCCCCAAAATGGATGACAGCGATTTGGTGGCTTAGGGAAGGAGGGTGCATTAGCATTTTTGCACGCTCCCAATGCAAATTGTTTCACTTAAAATTTTTAAATACCAGTTAGCGTCGTGACTTAATTTTAATAAGCAGGCAGTGATAAGAAAGCGCCGACTTGACTGGCAGATGGCGAGCAACACTTTTGAGTCTCAAAATTGAAAAAGAGCGTGATTTTCTCAGTTTACACCAAAATGAGAAGTTTTGACTATACAATGAAAAATATCCATATCAAAACATTCATTAGATTAAATAGGGATTCCGGTGTAATTAAATGTGCTTCTCTACATAAATGGAATTGGCTTTTACTCGAGGCTGCGTCTGCTTGATAATCTTTTACTTACAACTAAGGCCTTTCTGCTCAGAATGGGAGGGATTTAATTAACAAGCTATTAAATATGGTTCATACGACAGGAGCTACATTAAAATGGTGCATGTGTTCAACACTGATAATGATTTTCAACTCTTAAACACATACAGCATTATATGTCATCATTTTTTTAATTTTTTTTGGTTTATTGATACCTTGATCAACTAAGGAGAAAATGAAATATAGATTTGATTGTGGTGCACTTGTTATCCCCAAAGCTTTTTAGCATAAGATCAAAAAGACAGTCGACCCCAAGGGCGGACAAAACGTCTTTGCATTAAATGTACATAGCATATTAAAAAAATTAAATATGCACAGCTCACTCGTTCTTGTTCAGAATTATGATGACACCCATTATTGGGTCAAATTAGCATTTTTACACACTTTCCATCTAAGTCAGCAAATTGTTGATGCGACGAATGTAATTGTTGAATTGTTCAATATTTCCACATGCAAATCCTCATGAATGTGGTGAACACAGAGTTAAACTGAGTTTCAGACTTTATTATATTATGGCTTTTCTTGAAAAACGTGTAAATCTAGCATATGCCTACACATCCCTATATGTTTGAGCTGCAAAATATATCCAATTAAAGCCTCCTGTGGCTGTAATAGTTTCTGGGAAAATATATCATCCTAAAAAATTAAGATTAAAAAAATAAACACATACTGTAATACATTGAGAGAGAGAGCAATGAATAACACAAACATACTATACAAACTAGAAAAAAGCAGACGAACAACTGTAATAAAAATGTGCAATATAGCAGAACAGCGAAACAAGAACCGTGATATAGTGTAGGGTTACTGTATCTGTATTCCCTGATGATAAATTGCAGGGACTCATTGTTCGAGGGCTGCGACTCATTGTTTCCAGACATGTGCATCCCGGGACTCACATAATTTCAAGTGTAAATTATCTCTCTCTCACACACACACACACAGACTAGGGATGCACGATAACTATCGGACCGATAACTATTGGCCCGATATTGGGAAAAAAATTACGTCACATTCATTGGTCCGATAACAAATAAATTGGACCAATAAAAAGAGCCGTATCATTCCAATATCATCCAGCTGAGCATTGGTCACCACTCACCAGCTTTTTGCATTGGCTCCTTATGGTCATGGATTTTATGATTAGAAGTCTTCGCCTATGACACCAAAAATAAGTCAATACCTGGAGTAAATTAGTTTATGATTAACAGCACTTGCTAAAATTATAACCATCTTTGCATCTAAAGCCGACAGAGGAGCAGCTGGTGTGGCTTTGCCGCATGCGGAAGCATGGCAGTCACGGTGGGCTAACAGCTAAAGTACCAACAGTTATGCATTCTTCCTTTACCACTTTAGCTCACTGGACAATAAATTAGATAATCTACAAATGGAATTAACATCAAAACACACAAAGGCCCTCCTTCGTTCGCAACGGCCCTCCTTAGTCCGGCAGGAAAATTTGCAGACACATATCCACTAATACTACACGTCTGCTGGCTACATCTCACTTCGTACCGTCATTTTAGTTATACAATATCAAGTGATACAACATGGCATTTTTGATTGGCCGATACATTTGCGACGTTGTGACGACGTTCAACTGCAATTCAAAAGCCACTCATGAAAACTAGTTGTACAACCCAGCACCCTGTCTGACAGTTCGGTGGCATTCAGTCGCTTCTGTCTGTGTGTAGAGGGCCCAAGTCGATTATTTTTGGACTATCCCCATTCATTACGTGTTTAGGGACAACAGGTTAAATATTGGTCTCTGCCTAATTGCAGTGTTCTTATTGAGACACTAGCTTCTATCCACCCTTGCCGACAAGTGGTGGGCAAACTACGGCCCGCGGGCCACATCCGGCCCATTTGACCTTGTCCTGTAATGCCGAGTGGTTCCACCAGGATGTTCTGTAATGCCCACGGGTTCTACCAGGTAGCGCAGTAGGTACAGTGATACATTGACTTGACTTCGGCTGTTCTAGTTTTTACTCTGCTACTGCTCTGAACCCTTCTTCAACCATGAGAGGGCCAAAGAAAAGAGAAATCGACAGTGAGTGCCAAGTGTTTAATACAGAATGGACTACTAAATACTTTTTCACTGAAGTCCAGTCAAAGGCTGTACGTCTAATTTGTTGCGAAACCATTGCGGTTTTAGAGGAATATAACATCAGCCGTCACTTTTCTACCAAGCATGCTGATTATGCCTAACAGCCAATCAACACAGGAACTGATGGCTACGGCTCAGCGGTTAAAATCAAGCTTGCAGGCTCAGCAAAACACCTTTATCTGACAAACTGCCATTCAAGATTCCGTCACACAAGACCCTGAAACAGCGCCATGGGAGCTGCAGATGGAACTGATTGATCTCCATTGTGATAATGTCTTAAAAGAGAAGTTCAACTCAAAACTGGATGCTTCATTAAGCGCAGACAAATTTCCAAAACTCCGGAAGATGGCACAGAGGATGCTGGTGGTGTTTGGCTCTACATATGTGTGTGAACAGACTTTTAGTGTGATGAACACCAGCAAAACATCCTACAGATCCCAGCTGAGTGATGAACCCCTCAGATGTGTTCTGAGAATTGCCAATAGACAAAACTAACACCAGACTTTGATGCACTGGCAAAAAAAAAAGGAGATCAACAAAACAACACTGTTCCCATTAAAAGTAAATCTATGTATTAACACTACAATGCCTTTTTATTTATTTATTTTTTTATATGTAAGCATCTGGTCCTGGCTTGGCCCGCCTGTCAAATTTTAAAAGTCAATGTGGCCCTCTGAGCCGATACGTTTGCCCACCCCTGCTCGCAGACGCATGACTGGTTTCCGGCAACGGCAGCTTCAAATTGATTGAGCCGTCCTTGAACATCTGTTGTCCTGCCAAGTCTCAAAGGTAATCCCGCTAATGGCCCTCTAAGCTATCCACATAAACACAAACATAAATAAAAATGTTTCCGAAGTGAGTCCCGTCATTGACTCGCTGGTAATCAATTCTGCAGTCACATCAGTTGATGAAGGTTCAGGAAGTAGAGAACAAGATATATATGGCGATCAATGCCTGGCACTGGACGGGTGGCGAGTGACAGTCACAGCTCCGGCGGGAGTCCAAATTTACACACCAAGTCTGTCGGGCTGGCGGAAAACGTGAGCAGTGGAATGTTGTCTGCATCGACAATTATGGACCTGAGTGAAGTCGCTGGAGTGGAGGCATAAGGTTCGATCATTTAACGTTGGCTAAGACAAAATATGTGGCTGGATGATTGACACCTCACCAAATGTTTGTTGCAGTGTTGTTTGGACAAGAGAAAGGTCCATTTATCCATCCATTTTATACCGCCTATCCGAGGTCGGGTCGCGGGGGCAGTAGCTTTAGCAGGGACACCCAGACTTCCCTCTCCCCAGCCACTTCATCTATCTCTTCCGGGGAGATCCCGAGGCGTTCCCAGGGGGACACGGTCGAATGCCTTCTCCAAGTCCACAAAACACATGTAGACTCACCTTCGATCCCCACCTCCAGGCCTGGCTCCAGAGGGGGGCCCCGGTGACCCGCGTCCGGGCAAGGGAAACCTGAATCCATTAATTGTATTCGTCATAGGGGTTTTTGGAGCCGTGCTTTGTCTGGTCCCTCACCTAGGACCTGTTTACCATGGGTGACCCTGCCAGGGGCATAAAGCCCCAAACAACTTAGCTCCCAGGATCATTGGGACACACAAACCCCTCCACCACGATAAGGTGACGGCTCAAGGAGGGAACTAGAGAAAGTTGTCAATCCAAAATGAAACACCATTTGCAAAAAGTTAACTACTTAAATGGTATACAGGCAAAATGTATTCCGTGGGACCTTAGTGATGTGCAGTTCTGCACGACTGGGTATCGATCAGATACCAAGTAAATACTATTGGGTTAATATTGCAGATACCGATGGCAATACTTTATAGTCATTAAGGCGGAGGTATCATCAAATTACTAAATCTGAATTAATGTTTATGACTATCAAGTGTTTTTATGATGTTTCCTTGGATTAATTACTAAAAACCCAGGATAAAATTTGGGCAAATGTTTATAGGTAAATGGAAAATACTTAAAGTTAAAGTTTATCATTCAAGTGTTTAACAAAAAACACTACAATAAAACAATACAATACAAAAACGAAATGATAAAATTAATCACTTCATTGCACTTATTTTCTGGATTGGATAACAGAACATTTGCTAAAATATAAGAAAAGAAATAGTGTAAATAATTAGCTAACCCCAATGACTGATTTGCGCAAAATATTTACCAATATTTGATGGCTCTTCAGCGAACTGAAACTAAAAAGCTGCCACACACCGAGCGACGGGGCCGAACCCGACTAAACTGTCGCGCAGTTTGCGTAGTTTGGCAACTGGCTTCATGAGTCGCAGGTAATAGCCGTCAAAATGCACACAAATTTCACTCAGGCTGAAAATACATTTTACACAAGCGAGACACTGAACGGCTACCGCGCCGCCCCAATCCAATTAATTGGTATATGTAAATCATCAAATATTGTGTTTTTCATTAATAATTATATATTAAACTGTATTCATAATGTCTAATGTGCCTATGGGTGAAAAAGCAAAGCTTGTAACCAAAATGTATACGAACGGCACGTACTGGATATGTTCAAATGAACGGAGTCAGCGAGACTCCTTTAAAACATCCACATTCACGCTTTTATTCTCACCCGCGTCGAGTCTCTTCAGCAACCCACCACAACTATTAATTGAGCTTTTTATGGTTTAAGAAATGTGATAAAGTACGCTATACTGTCAATACAGCCTCAAACGCCTATACAGGCTCACTTTTCATGGCGTCCATATAGCCAATCACTAAGTGGGCAGGGTAATGTCGGCAACTCTTATTTTTATGTGATCGTCCGGTCCAGTCGGATGCAGGCTTAAAACATCTGTCTCATTAGACTGGTATTGATCAATATCAATGATAACATTGGTAGCATTATTATCGATATTTGTATCGATGGGCCCACCACTAATGGACATCTTTTGGATGAGTGCCAACATTAATATATGGTGATGCTCAAGTTTAAAATGTTTTGTTTTGTTTTGTTTATTTGTTATATGATTTCATCCCTCCATCCATTCTCAACACCACTTATCCTGGTTAGGGTCACGGGGCACTGGAGCCATGAATTCACACAACAAAAAAAAACACATCATGAATTTCTCCAAATAGAGAAAGGAGGATTTGAAATCTCAAAATTAATCCAAAAAAAATAAATCTTAGACCAAGGTGCTCAGGTGGAAAAGGGTGGAGTGCTCACTCCAGCTAGGGAATGAGATCTGCCCCAAGTGGAGGAGTTTAAGTATCTTGGGTCTTGTTCACGAGTAAGGGAAGAATGGAACTTGAGATTGAGAGCGGATTTGCTCAGCGTCTGCAGTGATGCGGACTCTTTGTTGGTCTGTCGCGGTGAAGAAGGAGCTAAGCCGAAAGGCGAACTACTCGATTACCTCGCCGAAAGGCGAACTACTCGATTACCTCGCCGAAAGGCGAACTACTCGATTACCTCGTACCTCGATTACCTCTAGTACGGCAACAGACAGTCAATTGACAGTCACAAACTATGGGTCATGTTCGAAAGTACAAGATTATAGACACAAGCAGCCGAAATGAGTTTCTGGTTAGGGTCCCTCCTGGATGCCTTCATTGTGAGGTGTTCCAGGGATGTTCCACTGGGAGAAGGCCCCGGTCACAACCCAGGACACGGTGGAGAGAATTTATGCCTGGCCTGGGAATGCCTCGGGATTTCTCCAGTAGAGCTGGACAAAGTGGCTCGGGAGGGGGAAGGCTGGGCTTCCCTGTTTACGCTGCTGCCCCAGGACCCGACCCCAAATAAGTGGAAAAAAATGGATGGATGAGAAAGCAGATTAAATGTATTGTGGTATATGGTCACCATATATATGGAGGAAGACCTCCCACTAAAATATTCAGACTATTCTTGCGACATTCTGACACTTTTCTCATAATATCACAGCTTTATTCTCCTAACATTAAGAAATGCATAATATCATTACTTTATTCCATAACATTGCACCTTTGGTTGGGAATCATTGCCTAAGACCATGTGCTTTTTTACAAAATTGTTATTTTTTACATAGTCCAGCTAACAAGCATGTCGTATGAGTAACTAATTAGACATTACTGCCATTTAACACAGAGGAACATCCAGTAAATGCAAAGATAGATGTTCTTTAATGTCTCACATCTCTAAAAATATCTTTATATGTAAGACAAAGCTCTCATTTTGGATCGCGCCTGCTGTCATGCAATATTCATAAATTGTATTTCAGATCTGCTCTCCTTTTATTAGTTTGGATATTATTAAACGCGATTGCTTCATCTTAATAGAATATATTTCTGGGAGCCCGCTGGCTGTGGTTAGGAGCTGATATTCAAATTCAATAACATGGCCGGTACTTAGTGCATGGCACTAATAAATGCCAATGTATGATGCATATGCAGACGGGGCTCAGTGTGGATGTTGTTAAAGGCAGTAATAATGCCATCAGCCTCCTTCACTCTGCTGAACGAAGCCCAGGTGACCTACATACTGCTGTAGGAAGGATGAATGGGTGGAGGTGCTGAAGGGAGAAGAGCTGGCACATCTGATTTCCTTGTATGCATGCTTTCACTTGTCAAGACAAAACCCCAAAAAACGTACACACGAGGGTTGGGGATCACAGAGTAACTCATGATACGTATAAGAAACAATATCGATACCTGATGTTTGAATATCAATGCTGGCGAGTGGTAATAATATAACATGTTGAAATATAGATATTTTCAGAATCAGAATCATCTTAATTTGCCAAGTATGTCCAAAACACACAAGGAATTTGTCTCCAGTAGTTGGAGCCGCTCTAGTACGGCAACAGACAGTCAATTGACAGTGAATACTTTTGAGACTATAAAAACATAAAAACACAGTCACTGACCAATAAGAGGTTACCAGTAATGTGGTAATGCCGATACATTTAAAAAAAAAAATTGGACAATTGTGGAAATGATTTTGTCACATTGCTAGTACAGTACATGCTAGCAGTCAAAACATAAACAAGCTTGATGTTTGTGACTATCTGATGTTTGTGGATTGAGACTTTACCACCAGAGGTCAACTATTTACTTGAGTAAGAGTAAGAAAATACGGAGCCCCTAAAGGGACATGGGGAAAAAAAGACAAAGAAACGTGTTTCTCAGTGTAACGAGAAAGTTTCTCATTGTCACGAAGAAGTTACTCATTCTAATGAGAAACGTTCTCGTTCGAATGAGAAAGTTTCTCGTTACAATGAGAAACGTCTACCTGTCTGTCTGTGAGTGGTAGCTAATTTACACCACACACACACACACACACACACACTAGCAAATATGGCTCACTTATTCTATAGCCTATACTGCTATATTAGTGTGAGGAAAGTTTACATTTATACTCACCTTATCTTCTTTTAGTTGGTCGATGACACTATCAGGTATATTCCTTGTTTTGAGGAAAGAGAGCAAGTCCTCTTCTGTTGCCATTCTCTCAGCTGACATGCGCTGGAAGCAAGTTGTAAATAAGATACTGTACAGCTACCGCTAGCAGGTCAATAAGCTAGCACTCACTGGTAGACGTTTCTCATTCGAACAAGAAACCTTCTCATTTTAATGAGAAACTTTCTCGTTCAAATTTTATATATGGGAGTCGACACATACCTGCCACCATTTAAATTTTTAACTGCCCAAAAGCCAACAACACATACATTGGGATCTGCAGAAACATTATTTGCTTTATTCGCTTAAATGACTTAATGAAGAAGCTGTTTGCTGAATAGACTTAATGATTGTGTGTGCGATCCCACAGGGATAGTGCTAATGTTGCCATATCCACTGCCAAAACAATAAAAGAAACATCTGCAACTTAACGCAAAGTGTTTTCTCAAGTTAGAAGTGGGCTGAAATATCCAAGTTTTGGCAGTCACAATTTAAGAGCTGTATGATAAAGCAGTTGTTTTTTGGAGTCTGTCAAATAAACACAGTCGCGCGGCTGCCCGCCCCCAAAATGAGTCATTTTGATTGGCTCGCGAAGGCTTCGTGCGCGGTCATGTGACTTCTTTGTGTCGTCTGATTGGTGAATTGGAGTCAAATGACATTCGTGATCCCGTTTGATTGGCGCAACGGCCGCCCTATGCGTAGATGGCGCCTGAAAATACACACACACACACACACGCATGAATGGATACATAAAAGTAGCGAACGGCATGTCGATCATTGTAACGGAGTAGAAGTATCAATCCTTCTTCACATAAATACTCAAGTAAAAGTAAAAAGTATGGTGCATTTAAAGTACAGTTTATGGAAAATGCTACTTGAGTAAATGTAACGGAGTAAATGTTGCGCGTTACTACACACCTCTGCCGTTCTCTACGCAAATCTGATGTTTGTGTATCGATCTTTCTCATGATATTGATATTTTGTCCCACCCACCTAATAACATTAGCTAAAGGACACAAAAGACTACCAAGTGTCAGGACCTCTCTACTGAACACCAGAGGATTTGATCATGTAACGACAACGGATGACCGAAAAGCTAACGTTCCAGTTCATAGGCACAGCTCGACTCTGGTGGCTCACTTTTTGGCCTTTCCTCAGTTAATACTTGGCGTCCCCGTTGTCCTGATTTTTTGTTCTGAATTTTATCAGGGAACCTGTTAGGTTGCAGCTTAAGAAGCTTTGAAGTGGCAGTGAGTGACCTTTACTTTTATTATGAAAATTCCTATTTCATCCTTATTATGATGGAGTGAAATCTATGCATATGAGCAGCATAATGGATTTCTTTTTCATTAGTTGTGTAAAATGCCAGACGGGTGAATGAATCGAAGGGCAGTCTCGAGTGCCTGACAGATTACCCAACCCACCCTCTACTCCCATGATCTGACAATTGGAATGAATATGCACTCTCCATCCCGTTCTCCATTTATTGGCAGAGGTTTTTGCCAGCAACTTTATCAGAGGTAACATTATCAAGAGCTTTTCCAAGAGCTTCCATCTTGCTTGCACACGAGTGTGCCCAACACATGTCACTGTCAATCACAGGGTGATAATACGATGACACTTCTCTCATTTGGTTTAATAAAATATCTGTTGTTGTTTTTTTGAAGTGCAACCATTACAGCAAATAATTGCTGCAGTGAGGTTTTAGCCTGGCCATAGCCTCAGGGATAAGAAAAGATGATTGCTATATGAAGGATCAGCCATCTGAGTGGATTTTAGCTCTTGCTCCCCAGTTGTTCATATTTGCAAAATGAATATTACATTTAAATCTAGACCTGGCTTTCTTGATTCAAACTAATATTTTTATTACACATTAACCCAATATCGAGTCTTCCATTTTCCACTCGTTCTCTGCGCTTTGGCAGCTTCCATGGGGGACCACCAGCTGTCATTTAAACCAAATTGTGGATGTGAATGGGCGGCCTAAAATTCTCGGAGGAAAAAGACAGACTTGAAGGAACATATTTCATCTCCAGTTTAAATGTGCTACTGGCCGTCCAGATTGATTTGATGACTGAAAAATGCAAACATTTAAGTGATAAAATAGCCATTGTTGACAGGCAGACTAAAACAAGGGAAATATTTACTTTTTTCTTATCATACTAGCTGGGATTATATTATATAGACAAGGCCAAGACCAAACTGTTAACAACCTTGTAAGAAAACCTATGTTTTGGGTGTGTTAAAAACACCACCCAACTTTCGCATTCTCCTTTTGTAGTGTTTTTCCAGGGTTTTGCCGAAGGCTATTTCAGTTGTTTGTTTTGGGGGTTACTCCCTTCAATCTACTCTTTAGCAGGGGAAAAAATGCATGTTCAATCGGATTTGGGTCTGTAGGATGACTTGGCTTCAAAAGTTCAACCGTCCACATCTTTCCTCTGACAAACTCCTTTGTTGTTTCCAAAGTGAGTTTTGAGGTCATCTTTCTGAATGTAGAAGGTTCTATTAATACTTTTGTTGGCTTCTGAATTCATTTTGCTGCTGCCGTCACATTATGCATCACCGAAAGTTACTGAACTGGTCCCAGAAGAACCCATACAAGCCCAAGCCATTGACATTACCTCCAGAGTTTCAAACATAAGCTTACATATTGGAAAGAATAAGAAGATCATTTCAAGTTTTAGCCATTCCATCACTTTGGGAAATGTTCATCTTTGTCAACTTCACAGAATCTTATCTCTGTACTTTTTGGGGGGAAATTTCAGCGAGTGGTTTGCATCTTCCAGTGTAGCCTCATCAAGTCCTTCACTCTTGCCTTCAGGAGGTTGATACTGATATCACTAACAGTTGTTTAAGGGTAATTCTTTCTATCTCTCAAAATATTTTTGTCAAATGCTATTGTTTTCCTTGATCTACCTGTTTGACGTCTGATACTTAGTACACCAATAGTTTTAGGAGTGTGCATGTTCTCCCCGTGCCTTTGTGGGTTTTCTCCAGGTACTCCGGTTTTCTCCCACATTCCAAAAACATGCATGGTAGGTTGATTGAAGACTCTAAATTGTCTGTCGGTGTAAATGGCTGTTTTTCTATATTTGCCCTGCGATTGGCTGGCCACCAGTTCTGGGTGTACCCCGCCTCTCACATGAAACCAGCTGAGATAAGGGCCAGCACACCCGCGACCCTAGTCAGGATAAGTGGTTCAGAAAACGTATGAACATTATTAAGTGAGTGCCTCTCCAATTGTTAAAGTTCAAATAAATGTGATGGTTGAATGGTAGACTAAAGAAGAAAAAACTGCAGTCTGTCACACATTCAATTAGTTAATCCAATCTCCCTGCAGTCATTACGTCCATTAGTATATTTGTTTGACCAAAACAAGGTCACAAGTTGATGAGTTAAAGATACCTCATTAGAAAAGCAGCGGTGTGTGCATTTGTTAGTGTCGGATAGTTGATCCCAATGTCGAAAGAAGACAAAGGAGCCATCAACTTATTTGTTTGGAGGTCGCCTCTAATTTGTATGTGTCAAAGAAGCACAGCCGACCTTGCCTCCTCGTCCCGGCTTCTCAAATAACCAAGCAGGACACTAATTATCTTTGTCAGTCAAGTGTACATGGGACAATATACAATCAAATAACAAATAATGAGGTCAATAATTTCTATTTACTCTCAAACTTGGACAATGTCATTCCTCCCTCATTAATAGAACCTCTCATGCGTTAAATTAGTTTTTTTTTTCTTCTCACCCAGAGAAATACTGTATAATTAGGTGTAATTATGAGGAAATCAATCCATCAACGGAGCGCCAAAGAAGTATGGTCAAAAACTAAAAGAAATGCGAGACGCAGCTGGCGTGGATGCACTCTAGCCTCGAGGGACAGTTGCTGTGCACCCCACCGAAACGTTCAATTTGAAGAAAGTGTATATTGTTGTGTGTCCTCACGCACTAAGATGTTTGCCCTGTAACTTTGCTACATTAGTTGTATTGTTCTACAGTGCCACCTAGGGCTGGGTGATTCATCAAATGTATTTGTCAAGACAATTTTTAAAAAATCTATTTCTTAGCCTATACAAAACCAGAGTCAGTGCTGCCAACTTAGCAGTTTAGTCATTATTGAGTGACTTTTCTGACTCTTCTAGACAATATTTCTTAAAAAAGCAAGTGAGTTTAATTCCCGCAAATGAAAGGAGCCCCATGGAAGGCAATCACGTAATCATTCGTGCTGAACATTGCCAAGACATGGTGCCCAATTATACTTTGAAAAAGCGATGATTTATCGCCATGTTGGAAACCTTTGTCCTGAGGTATGCACATAAAAGCTGCAAATATTTTGCCAAGATCGCCTTGCCTCGCCTGTACAACATTACATGAGAAAAGTCTGGAGCTGGCAACAGACATATGCACCAGGCAAGCCATGTAGTTTGACAGCAAATTTTATTGTGTTCAATTGTTGAACATTTAAATGTTAATTTAGTAAGAATGTTGTTGTGTACATGCATGTTTTGGTAAAAGGGACATTTTTCCAAGGGGAAGCACTTATTTCCACATCTGAAAGAAAAAATGTTTTCTATTATTTATGTTGAAGTTGATACAAGTTACATGCTGGGAAAACAGTTCCAAAGCTTGTTTGGTATCAGGAGAAATAAAGCAAATCCCAGAAGGGGGAAAAAAATAAAAGTAAAACTTGTTCTGAATAAAGTCATTGTCAATTGCTTTTTCTACAAGCAAGGGGGAATCAAGGGGGTATAAGGCTATAAGCATTATTATCACTGCAAGTTTACACTGCAAAATATACTGTATTGAACTGAAGGTTTTTTAATGCATAGGAATTATGATGGTCACAGTTTACATCTGGAACATTAATTCAATTAGCATTTATTTGTATTTATTTTTTTACTGGTATCTTAAAAAATTAGATGTTTACCAATTTCCTGCATTAGATTGTGTTCAACCTTGAAATTTACTAAAATTACAGGTTTTATAATGGCCACAGTTTCACTCCAACAGAACAGGCTCCCCTCTTCCTCAGAGGGAACCCTCTGCACGGAGGTGTGATGGGCCTTGCGTTGCCTCATGGGGTCCTCAGTTGTGGCACTCGCAGCACCACTGCACTGGGGTGTCTGTGCTGGTGACCTGTGGCTGTGGTCTGTGATCTGGTCCTGGTGTAGATGGCTCCTTGAGCTGTTGTTTCCTCACCTGGATGCTCTGTACCCAGCCTCAGGTCCATCGGTCAGTACATTATTATTTGTAAACTTTATGTGTGTGCCTTTGTGTCATTGTGGACGAGGAGCGGGAGAGGTTGATTTTAATTCATGTAAAGTACTATGAGTTGCATCCATCCATCTTCTACCGCTTATCCGAGGTCGGGTCGCGGGGGCAGTAGCTTTAGCAGGGACGCCCAGACTTCCCTTTCCCCAGCCACTTCATCCAGCTCTTCCGGGGGGATCCCGAGGCGTTCCCAGACCAGCCGAGAGACGTAGTTTCTCCAGCGTGTCCTGGGTCGTCCCCGGGGTCTCCTCCCGGTGGGACGTGCCTGGAACACCTCACCGGGGAGGCGTCCGGGAGGCATCACGAGTCAGATGCCCCAGCCACCTCATCTGGCTCCTCTCAATGTGAAGGAGTAACGGCTCTACTCCGAGATCCTCCCGGATAACCGAGCTTCTCACCCTTCTCAAATAAAGTGTGTTTGATTGAATTCAATTACCATTATCATTCCTATGATGAAAATGATTTAAAAATCCAAACTTGGCTGTTGAACTGTCAAACAACTTCCCAGTATAAATTGTGTTCAACCTTGATATTTACTGAAAATAAGGATTACAATGTATTTACTCGAGATTTATTCAACTACCAGTAATTTGTATGTGAAAATTAATCTCTAAAATCCACACAAATTGGAAGTTTTGCCCAACTTCATTCAATATCTGCCCACATAGTGATCATCAGAGCACAAATAACACAGTATACATACAAAGAGTCGAATGAGGCAAAACTCCACTGAAGATTGTATTCATTTCATTCCCTTCTTGTGTGCTGAAAACCAACTGAATTGAATTAAATGGCAACTTTACTCACTTCTCACTTAACAACGATACTGCTAAATATTTTAAGTACAATGTGTTGCCATAGCTCTGACTTCGCGTATTGTTTGGCAAAAAGTTACTAACTGAACGTAATTTGATGTCTTCTTGGCTCCTACTTGGTTGCTGTTAAAGCAGACAGCTGGTTGCTGTGCCATTTGCTTTACTTTATTTTACTTCTACTTCACCACAAGGCGTCGCGAAACTGCTATAACCATGAGTAAATTCATACTAATTTTTTTCTTTTTTGTTCTTACTTTCTTTTAATATTTTATATTTCACCTTCTACGTGTCAGTTTAAGTACAATAGTATCGTTTAAAAAAAAAAAAAAAAAGGTTTCATCCACACGTCGTCGCCGTGGTCTCGGCCCAAAATCTATTTCTTTTTTCCCATGTGACTGAGTTTTAACCAATAAAATACCATTAATGTCATTTCTATTGGCCAATGACAATGCGCGCTCACGCATAGAAACGCCCACGCATCGTAGTTAGATTGAGCTCCGGCTGTCAAAGTGTTTAGCTACAAGCCTCACAAGCTAGTTTAGCCATGTTTACACCCGTGAAAATGGCGAGCACCTGAGCATTTTACAAGACTCGAGTCGAGGTAAACTTTTTTATTGTGTTATTGTGTGTCTTTATCAAGCACGGTGTTTATTTTTTTTTAAGAGTCAAATTTGTGCGGCATACAAGTTGTCATCGAAGCTGTGTCTACTAATGCTAATGCTAAAGAGAAGCGGGTGAGGTTACGTCAGATTGTTTTTAAAACAGCCCTGAGCATTAAAGAGTCGTTTTGAGCAAGTAAGTAGCATATTGTCTCTTTAAAGTAACATATTGTAACGAAGAACTAGAAGTTATCCACGTAGGTAACTTAAGCCCCCCACCGACTAGGCGAATGACTGTAAAATTAATGGCTTGTCAGGCGTGCTGTACAGCTAACAGCTTTTTAGATGTATTTTATGCATTTTAACACGTATCGTTCATTTACTCAACCTACTATTGCATGAATGAGGTGGTAAAGATTTGTCGAAATAAGTCAAACAGCAGTTGGCATGATAGGTGTATCAGTAAAAGAAGCTAAGCGTTTCCAAACCTTTTTTTTTGAGCTGAGGCAAATATTTTACACTAGAAAAAAGTCACGGTTTACAATCAAACATGTCACAAAAAGGATATAGAATGACAAAGTGATAATCTCGTCTGTCTACTCGCAAATGTACTAACACGAAGCTATTGAATTGTTGTATGCATGGCAAAAGGTGGAAACACGGGTTAATTGGACCTTCTGCCTTCTATAAGAAAACCATTTAATTATTCTGCCTGTCACTATACATCTCCAGCATAGCTGGATGAACAAAGATGCATTACTTCTGGTCAATAAGACACTGTTTTCACCAGTTTGTTTATTTGTCCTTAGCTGCAGATCCACAAAAATTGCTTCCTGAATGGCTTGCCCAGCACTTGCCATGGGACCTACTTAATAAACAAACAAACAAACAAAAAGGTGGACACCACACTGAACTTCTACATGAGTAATGAACCTAAACCCCTTCTGGAGCATGTCTGCCAATACGAGTCTTAAGGTAACGTAAAGGAAACAGTCTGTTTGTAATAAGTTGGGTTACAGTGCGCTAATGCTTCACATTGAGCAACAGTGATACTTACTGGTGGAATTATGAGGTTTTTATGGTGTCATGTGAGTGCATGTTTTCTGTACAAACCCCAGAGGCTTAACTTGTCATGAAGTTGTGACTTTCCTGTGAAGCTGTCAGGTTTGCAGTCATAACTTCAGTTAAATAATTATTTTAGATTACATTTTCCTCTCGGGAAACGATGGAAATAGTGTCCGTTCATCAATTTTTTTCTTCTTCATTGTTTTGTTCGTCCTTCATTAGGGTTGCAGGTGAGCTATAGACTATCCTAGCTGACTTTGTGTGATAGGTGTAGCACACCCTGGACTGGTTGCCCACCAATCGTAGAGTACATAGTGTATAGACAGTCAACCATTCACACCCAAATTTGCATGTATAGACCATTCAGATTCTTTAATGATCAGAGTATGCATGTTTTTGAAATGAGAGAAGAAGCTAGACTACCTGGAGAAAACCCGCACAAGGAGAGCATGCAAACTCCATAGAAAGGCCTGAGCTGAGGTTAAAACACAGGATCTCAGATATTTCTGTTTATAATGCTGTCACCATATTAAAACCTTTAAGGATAGGTACTGTTTTCAGTAACATTTTAACATTCTTAACAGTTGTACAAGTGTCTATTCGCTGGTGTGTTCGCTTGCGCCGTGTAATTATAAATGTGCAGTGACATTTCCGCTGAACTGTTCACACCAGTAATAAAATGGTGGCTGCACATTTTTTAATTGACAATCCTCATACCAGATGAGGAGCGCTGTAACCCGGTGGAATAGTAAAAGCACACACCTTCATAGATAGCTCGATGGATTCTTTATTCATCTTGTGATGAAACACAACCCACAAAAGGTAGAGCTATTCGGCTTCTGGGTGAAATTTCAGGATGAACCTAAAATACTCAAATATCCTGACAACTGAACCTAATTTGACATATAAACTTTTGAATGCACATATCAAATTCTCCAATGCCTTGGTATTTTTTGCACAACTAGCACTTGTTAGAGGGACTTTTCCACCAACCAGCCCAGGAACGTTGAATTTCTTGTAGCAAAAGGTTCCGGTGGCCCATGTGGTTTGTGTTTCCATCGCAGGTATTAGTTCAGGGTAGCTTAAGCAAATGAGGCTGATGTTCCTCAATACTGATACCTACTGGATCTAAAAATGCTGGTATTTTAAGCTTTCAAGTTAATATTTTATATCTTAATCTAAATTTCAAATATTATTAATACCTTTTAATAACCTAACCCTTCATCCAGGTGAGGCAGTTGAGAACTGATTGTCTTGCAATGCCAACCTGGCTGCAGACAGTCTGAGGTGGGGCATTTATATACAGGTACATTTCAGTAAATTGGAATGTATTTATTCTATTGAGATGACATACCAAAATTGTGCAACAGAAGCTTCCAGATGACTATAGATGTGATTTATCAGTTGGAAAATTAAATGGGGACATGAACATGAAGCCTTAGAATTCCACTACAAATTTGAGCTCAATAAATCGCATCTATAATCATCTGCAGACTTATTTATTTTGCTTTGTTTTACTGCTGTTTGCTGCCAGGTTGGCATTGCAAATGCCTTACCTGGATAAGCTTCACTAAATAAAAAATACATGACTTCATGTACAGCTCTTAGTCAATTTTTAAATACAGCAGTGTGAAGTGTTTGGTCTCTGTAAATGTTTGCATTGGGGAAAAAAAAAAAAAAAAGACTGTGCATTGCAAATATTTATTTATGAAAATACAAATACAGACAAAAAGCTGGGCTTGGTTTCCTGGTCTTGCACTATGGCAAACACAGCATTAATATCCACAGGCAATTTTTATTTATTCACACAACCACCCACCGACCCCAATCCACCCCGCAACTGAATGGATTCGACCATCAGAGCGTCCCCGCCGGCCAGCCCCTCCATCTCTGGAACGGCCAAGGAAGACTTAACTTAACTTTTTGTGTAGTTTATACATTCGTATTACTAATATAGAACAGTGAACAAAGTACAAACAAAAAACAAGGTCAGCATTTCATAGGGATTGAAATTTGAATCTAATAATAAAAACAACTAAGAGAATATTAAAAACTTAGACGTTTGTATTCTGTAAATATTTAGTAAAATATAGTCGAATTATGCTGCTGTAAAATTTATTCAATTAGTGCAAAGTGTTCATCTCATGCTGAGCTGTATTCTGTGTTGCATTGCAGAGACCTGAAAGTGAGGACCAGGGCGAGCTGAAAAGCAGCCCGCCCCGGCTGCCCTTTGGCAAGAAGCAGCTTCCAGCCATCCCTAAGAATGCAGCCGCCATCATCAAGCCAGCAGCCTTGGGCAGCCCAGCCCACTCTGCAAACGGCCCGCACGCACCCTACGGCCCCTTTTACTTGGAATACTCCCTGCTGGCTGAGTTGTAAGTTACCCTGCCGGCGTGCGAGAATATTTTGTTTTTTGTTTATGTGCATGTTTGAGGCGGCACGGTGGACGACTGGTTAGAGCGTCAGCCTCACAGTTCTGGGGACCCAGGTTCAATCCCCGGCCCCGACTGTGTGGAGTTTGCATGTTCTCCCCGTGCCTGCGTGGGTTTTCTCCGGGCACTCCGGTTTCCTCCCACATCCCAAAAACGTGCATAAATTGGAGACTGTAAAATTGCCCGTAGGTGTGAGTGCGAATGGTTGTTTGTTTGTATGTGCCCTGCGATTGGCTGGCAACCAGTTCAGGGTGTACCCCGCCTCCTGCCCGATGACAGCTGGGTTCGGCTCCAGCACGCCCGCGACCCTAGGGAGGAGAAGCGGCTCAGAAAATGGATGGATGGATGGATGGACGTGCATGTTTGATCCCCTGTGTTTTGAATTGATTTGCTTTTCATGTGACCTGCAGCACCCTCGTGATTAAGCAGAAACTTCCTGGAATTTACGTGCAGCCGTCGTACAAGTCGGCCCTGAGTAAGTATGCATAGAATATGTTGAAAAAAGCATGACTTGAAAAAAAATTACGTTTTGTCACGTAATCACAACAAAATTATTCCTGGTAATATTTGACTAATTTCTGTCCAGTGTGGTTTGGAGTCATATTCATCAGACATGGCTTGTACCAGGATGGAGTCTTCAAGTTCACTGTGTATATCCCAGATAACTATCCAGATGGCGAATTGTCCAGTGAGTAATATTTTGGTTGGTCTGTTAAAAAACAATAAATAAATAAATGTACACATCTTAAGCGCATACCAGTTTTTAACCCCTTAACTGATTTTTTTCCCAAATGTTGGGGACCCCACACATGAGGATAGAATCAGCAAGTGTATGGTGTACTCCAGGGGTGTCAAACTAATTTTTTTTGCGGGCCACATTGTAGGTATGGTTTCCCTTAGGAGGCTGTTAATGACTGTGAAACCATTAAGTAAATGTTTCATTGCCTCACCATAGTGTTACATATACACAACAAATTGATGGATAAGTGGTTTTGAAATCAGAAGGATAATAGTTTGTTCACCTTTTGTTCAAGTTACTGTAAAAAGGGGTTTGTTAAGCATAAATTGCTTGCAATATCTCAACGTTTATATATTTAATGATGATTTGAAATGTTAATACAGATTTTAGCAAGACTTATTGAAGTTGATGCAAGTGATTTGCTTTCACGGGCCACATTAAATGATGTGGGCCTTGTGTTTGACACCTGTGGTGTACTCGATAACCGGCAGCCCACCACACTCATAACAATGTCTGTCATAGTACCAACTCTGACCTGTAAGAGGCAGCATGGTGCCATGGAATCCAGAATGGCAGGGGGAAAAAAAAGAGTGGTAGAAGAAGAAACGGAGGAAGCTGGGCTAATTGTTAGCTTATCTGGTAACTACATTGCACTTGCAAACTCATCTGCTTGTCATTTTTGTTTTGGTTTTGGTGACTGACTTTTGAGACACAAACAATTCAACCATTTGCTCTTTGTCTGGCAACAGCCGCAAGGCTCAGGTGACTTTCTAACTCAGTCTTTCCGTTTCTTCTCACGAAGTATGTTGCTCGGACCAACTCTGTGTTGACTGCGCACATAAGGATTTGCCATCTTGAGTCTTGAACAGGGTGGCACGGTGGACGACTGCTTAGCACGTCTGCCTTAAAATCCTAAGGACTGGGGTCTCCCCGTGCCTGGGTGGGTTTTCTCCAGGTACTGTGGTTTCCTCCCACATACCAAAAGCATGCCTGGTAGGTTGATTGAAGACTCTAAATTGCCCATAGTTGTGAATGCGAGTGTGAATGGTTGTTTGTTTCTATGTGTCCTGCGATTGGCTGGCGACCAGTTCAGGGCGTACCCTGCCTCTCGCTTGAAGATAGCTGGGATAGGCTCTAGCACCCCGTGACCCTAGTGAGGGTAAGCGGTGAAACGGTCCACTTTAACAAGAAGTGAATTCTATTGTATATTCACGTTTGGCTTTTATTACCCCTTCATGAAGCAACTCTTCTTGGTGCTTTAAATAAATAAGATAAATATAGGCCAAAGAAAATGTGCTGAGTTAATCCTTAGCTGGATGGAGGCCTTGTCTTCCAGGTGGGTCTACTTAATGAGTTCAATAATTCGTTTTACAATTGTCTAATAAAAACATTTTAAGAAAATGTTTTTATTTTTTGGCTATATGCTGTTTTACAGAAATTAGTGTTTGACATGCCAGTCTTCCATCCAGTTGTTGACCCCGTTTCTGGCGAGCTTGACATCAAAAGAGCTTTCACCAAATGGAGGTGAGCACAAATGCAATTTACACACCAAAGTACAATATGGATAATTTAGTGTTTTTGTTTTAGGCGGAATCATAACCACATCTGGCAAGTTCTCATGTATGCACGTACCATTTTCTACAAGATAACCACCTCAGAGCCCCTCAACCCAGAAGCTGCTGTACTGTGAGTGTCCACTGTCCTATTTTCATTGTCTTATAAAAATAAAAACAAAAAGGACGCACCAAACAGATTGTGTGGGGCTACTGTGGGATTCGTGCAGCTCCATATGTGGCCCTCATCTTATCTCTAAGGCTGCTTTTACACTGTACATCCGAGTGACCCATTCCAATTTAATGCTTACAGGAAAGGGAGGGGGGGGGGGGCGGAAATGGGGTCTTCCCATGGACCCATCAATTTTCTGTAGCGTTTGTCCTAATTAGGGTAGTGGGTGAGCAGGAGCATATACCAGCTGACTTTGGACAAGAGGCGGGGTTCACTCTGGACTAGTCGCCAGCCGATCACAGGGCACATATAGACAAACAAGCATTCACATTCACACCAATGGAAAATGGAGTCTTCAATGAACCTAACATTCATGTTTTTGGAATGTGGGCGGATGCCAGACTACTCGGAGAAAATCAACTATAACCCCACACATGAAGGCCCGACCTGAGATTCAAACTCAGAACCTCAAAACCGTGACGCAGACATACTAACCAACATTCCAATATGTTTCACATTACTGGAGCCATGCAGTGTGAATCCAACTTAGTAGTACATTCTCCCAAGGAGATGTACAGCAACATGTCCTTGACCTCACGTGATCTTTGACACAAAGTTGTCATAGCTGTTTTGCTGCTCAGGTATGAGAAGGATGTGCAGTTGTTCAAGAGCAAAGTGGTGGACAACGTGAGACTATGCAACAGTCGTCTGTTTGACCAGCCCAAGATAGACGATCCCTACGCAATAAGGTTGGTGGGCTGTCCTCACTCTGTGTATTATGTTGAAGTGCATGAAAAATAATGTTAATTACCAATGTGTTGCAGCTTTTCTCCTTGGAACCCAGCTGTTCACGAAGAAGCGAAAGAGCGAATGTTCACATACAAAGTAAGTCCATCATGGAGTTCATCAAAAGTTCCTGCACTTTGTATATACTGTTCTAGGGTGCTTTGAACACCTATAGTATGCGTTCTCTAGTCAGGAATAAGTTTGTAAACAATGTTAGTTTGTGTTCACATGGTAAAAGAACAAGTGAACTAAAATGCATCACAACAAACCACATGACATGGCTCTCTTCTCTTGGTTACAAGAATGTAGTAAAGAAGGTTTAGTGAGTTCAAAGTGAGCCATAGGTGTTTAAAAAAATAATAATAATAAAATAGGCTGCCTATTAAGGAAACGACCAAAAAAAAAAAAAAAAAAACCCAAAAAATTCAAAAGCAAAATAAATCAAAAAAGTATTAAAACATTAGTGATTTCAGACAAGCACCCTTGTATTTTAAAAAACAAAAACAACATTTTTTATTTATGGGAATAACTGTGAACACAGCATTAGTGGTTTCCCACTTGCAACCTTTTTATATATATATATAAAAACTCAAAACACTTTCATAAAAGTAGAGAAATTTCTTTTTACAAAAAACCCTGAAAAATAAATAAGTGTGAATACAGTGTTACACTACCACTCTTAATTCAGTGTTGGGGTGTTTTCACACTAAGACGCCCTTATATTTTTGTATGGAGCATTAATATTAGTCGTTTACTCTAGAGACGACCTGAGGACCACCACAAAGGAACGCAGGGCTCGGGCCTGTCCTGGGTCAAACCCGGGTCGACGCAACCCTTCAGCAAAGACGACAGTCCTCCTCGGAGTTGAACCGACACATGCACCGCCACTAGTGGGAGTTGTCCGCATCGCAGGCTGCACCATGTTTGCGAGTCGGATCCTCAAATAAGGATATTATGAATATTGCTCAGCTTTAAAAGTGTCGCCCACCAACAGCTTTAGCGTACTGAAACCAAGTTTATATGGCAAGGATGACAAATGGATGTCTCCAAAGTAGAATCCAGCAATTCTTGTAGATATTTCAAGATACATATGCACATGCTGGCCAGGTTCGGTGATTACGTACTGTTCCAAAAGTCCAAAAAGCGTGCAGTGGACTTCATGATCTCTCAGCTCAGGACTGTTTTTATTCATCTCGCCAGGAATGTCAATCACAGCTGGGCGAATACCGGACCTTCAACTTGTCCATTTTTTTTTTCTTTTTCTTTCTTCCTCAATGATTTATTTTTAATCACATCTTATGGCTCATTATAATGCTGACTGGTTTTAAATATGTTGCTAAGTAAGGACATGCACGTCTTTTTCTGCTGTACTTATTAAAGGTTTGGTGTTTAAATAATGGTGTTAAGAGGTTTGATTTAAAGACAAAAAAACGTTTGTTTGTTTTTATTCCGCCTCCCTATCAACCCTTTGTGTTCCACACGACTCCAAAGTTTCATGTTGTGTTGTTTTTTTTTTTTTTTTTTTTTTTTTTTTAACCCTTTGTGTCTTGTCAAAATGTTACAAGGATGTGGAAATTTTTGTATCTTTAATTTGATTTTATTAGATTGAATGATATCTGATTTGTGCTGCTGGATCTGTTTAGAGTTGTGAAAGGTAACCAAATCTACCTGACCTGAAATCAATTTGTTCCCCACAGACCCATTTACATTTCTTTATAAGGTGATGAGCTATGCCAATGCATTTCTCTGACATTAATAACAATGTTGATTTAGTGCCTGTTTTATGTTTTCCAAATGTTTTTTTTTTTTTTTTATTATTATATACCTCCATTTCATGTTTTCGTATTTTAATGGATTAGGAATTTTAGCGGATATTGAACGTAAACAGGATGTTGAGGATGCAGTTTCCTAATTCTGGTTTCAAGGGTTCAAAATGTAATATTTTATTGGATTGAAAAAAATGTTTGTGTCATGTGGTGGCTCACCAAAATGTGTAATGGGATAGCATTATTGAAATAACTCCAAACCAGTAAAATAAGTTAAAAGTCCAAGAATAGAAAAATTAAAGAATTTCATCATTCCTGAGCCAAAAGTTTAAAATTAAAAGATTTTTTTTAAATGCAAATATTTGGATTGGTGGGGATATGTACAGTATTTTTACCTTTTTTTTTTTTTTTTTTTTTTTTTTGTCTGGATAAGCGGTAAAGAAAATGGATGGATGGATCTGTGGAGTGAAAATGCATCTAATTGGGAGCATTGTGGAAACAGCTGACCATCAAAAATGTACATGCAAAATTAAAATCCTCTTAGTTAAAAAATACAAAGTTTAATAATTCCATCTCTTGTAAATATCGAATGATACGTAATGGAATATTAATAAAATGTTCATTTAATTAAGCAAGACTTTTTAAATATAATTTAGGTTGATATTTTATACTTGAAGAATGTTTCACAACTAAAACTATCCATCCATTTTCTGAGCCGCTTCTCCTCACTAGGGTCGCGGGCGTGCTGGAGCCTATCCCAGCTATCATCGGGCAGGAGGCGGGGTACACCCTGAACTGGTTGCCAGCCAATCGCAGGGCACATATAAACAAACAACCATTTGCACTCACATTTACACCTACGGACAATTTAGAGTTGTCAATTAACCTACCATCCATGTTTTTGGGATGTGGGAGGAAACCGGAGTGCCCGGAGAAAACCCACGCAGGCACGGGGAGAACATGCAAACTCCACACAGGCGGGGCCGGGGATTGAACCCCGGTCCTTATAACATTGAAAATAGTGTGAACAGCTTTGTGATGCTTTTACACTAGCGCCCTTATATGAACTAGACTATGTCTTTGAAACTGATAGATCCGGAACTATGAATTTATTTGTTTTTTTCAATAGTTTTATTTTTGCATTAATATTATTTTATACCGCTACAATACTTGACAAAACTCGAACTAAAAAGTTTAAAATTAACAGAGCATTGATGTGCTTTTTACATTAGCACTTTATTTTCATTATTTTTCAAATCATTTAAAAAACTGTAGGTCGCTATAAGGTTGTAATACATGGAGTCGGCCACTCGAGGTCCGTATAGTCCCACGGTGGTGGAGGCCATCGCCATCTCCGGGGCCCCTGACATGTTCGCATGGGAGGACTGATTTGTAGTCCATGTGCCAAAGTAAAAGCTCTCCGGATTGGCTTCTTTGGCTTCTAACGCGGCCATCTTATGCATTGCCGTGTCACGACACCACAACACACGGGGACTTTGGCCCCGACGACTCTGTGATCAAATCAACCGCTCTCCATGTGTGGGTGCCGCCGCACTGCCTAGCTCTCTCGGTCCGGGGGAACGGGTTTATTTTTTTTCATTTTTTAGTTTCAGTTTTTTTAATGGCACTTCTACAGGGCGAAATTGCAGCGAACGCCTGGACGTCCAATCGGGGAGGAGGTCACTAGTATGCAAATGTGCCCTTATCGGCAGTCACGTCAGCAGCGGCGGTAGCAACACAGAAGCAGCCAGCAGCAGCCACGGAGGTGGCGGTGCTGGTGGCCGGGCTTGGGCTTGGGCTTGGGGGTCGCCCACTGAGGAGTCAACTTCACCGAGAACACGCACGCATTCAGTCCACGTTTGGCGTCGCTTCCCCCGGCTCCGTTTCGGGTAAGCCAACGCCGCCTTCCCCGCCACTCTGTTCCCTTGATGCGTTTGTGCCTTCCCTTCGTAGAGGAAGCTGTCAAACTCCTCGCCTCGTCGCACTTGTTCCACGCACTTTTCGAACAACCCTAGCCGGACTTTTGGGGCAGTTTCCCCGCCGAAGTGGAGCTTGTTGCCCGGGGTCCTGAACTGACAGCGACCGGTACCGTTCGGTCGGTCCGTGGTGGCCTTCAGTTCGCTAAGGAAACCGAAACTCAGCCCCGGAAATATCACCCGGCGTGCTGGTGGTGATCTCGGACACCATCGACGTCGACCCCCGACCTACACTTGCACCCTCTTTCTTCAAGCGCCCCCTCTCTCATCCACCTTTTGACTCGTCTGAAGTGGAGAGTCAGTATCTTCACAATAGTTTTGCGCATTTCTTTATTAAATGTACATAGTCTGGCTAATTCATATGGAATTCTAGTATAGTATGAGCCATTGGTGTCTTATAGGATGCTACGACACTACTGACCTCGGCTTCTTAGCTGGAACTGACACGTGGGAACACGGAAACGAACTTTTCCTCGGTAAATAGTTGGCGAAATTGCACAGTTAGGGGTAATAAGTGTGTGCGTGTGTGTGTGTGTGTAGGCGGGGGCGATATTATTGGGCAGCGTCGTGGTTGTGCTGCAAACAGCTGGTAGTCAACGCGTGTGATGGTCCCTTCGTTCTAGAGTTGGTAGGAAGCGATAGGGTGCGTGTAAAGATACTAATATAATGCTCTGGATTATGTTGAAATGTCGATTGAAGGCAAACGTGTAATACCTGGCTTGTTTTGCGTCACCTCACGCGCTCCTACCTCAATTGTCAATTTATTTCTGACCGCGCTTTGAATAATGTCAACAAGGAAGTATCGAGAAGCGTGACAGGTTGTCTGTTCACCTGCTATAGCCTATTCCTTTTGAAATCGGGCAACATTTTTAATTCATCTTCCTCAACCTTTTAATGAACACAGCAGAGTGGTGTATTAAAAGATCTGGCATTCACCCCCCTCTGTCTTTTATGTCTTTTATAGCAAAGTGGGATCTTTACAAATCTGGCATTTATCAGCATGTGCCTTTTACCCACAACCAAGCAAAGTGCACACTTTCACACAACCACATCTCAAAGTAAGATAATTAACAAAATTACTGGCGTTTATCCACCTGTGCCTTTTACACAGAACCCAGTGAAGTTGGATATTTACAGTTTCATACAATGACACAGCATCCCATATTCAGGTAACTCCATGAAGTCAGATTCCACTTCTTCTGTCCTGCTTTACACATAGGTTGCTCAAAATAGGCACAACAGAGCTGTAATGAAAGAGTTGGAATTTCTATGCCTGCACCTTTTACACATAACCCAGTAAAGCTGGATATTTTCAGTTCCACATGGCGACACAGGATCCCTTAATCAGGTGATTAGATATGCATCGACATCCAGCCACTAGCCACTTTCATGCAATTTACGCAATCCAAGCCATAATTGTAGGTTTACCTTTTACACAGAACCCATCAAATGCTTTGTGCACTTTTATACAGTGACACACAATCCCGCATTTAGGTGATTAGGCATGTGCAAAACGTCTTCCTCTAGTCCCTTTCACATGACTAACACATAATTGGCACAGCTGATACATGACAATAGAGCTCGCATTTACACGGCACACATCAAAGGTGGGATTTGCCCCAGAGTTCGCTTTCACCCAGTGATAGAGCTGAATATACCCTTAAACACAGGTGCGGTGTCTCACCGTCTCTCAAGATTGCTGCCTCATTGCAGTAGCAGAATACCTGGCATTGATTTTTCTTAACAAATAACTGAACTAAGGCCATATATTGATTGATATATTCTTACACATAGGCAGTTTTCTGCCTCTAGTTCAGCTCAGATACTAGCTCCGAAGAGGGAAGGTTGCTGGGATGACTTTCATGCCCCACCCCTTCTGTATCACTGACGTATTTACAGAACAGCGACATGGGGAAAAAAGACGGATAAATTCCGGCTTTTACAGGCAGTGTTAAAAGGGTTTCTGATACAAACACTAAAGGCGGAAAACTACTGGGTCACCTTCATCCCTGCCATTCTGTTTCAACAGCAAAAGTGAAGGGAAAAGCTGGCTTTTTTCCAGTTAATTTTTTTAAAGCAGCTGATTTTGTCTTTTATTAGCTTAGCATTATTATTATTATTTACCCTATTTTGGCGACCATAAGGCGCACTGTATTAAAAGGCGCAGTCTCAGTTACGGGGTCTATTTCTGTGTTTAACACATACATAAGGCACACTGTATTATTGGGCGCAGGCATGGTAAAACATTCGCTAGCTTAAAACATACGGTAGCATGCATGCACGCTAAAACATACGCTAGCATGCATTCTAGCGTATGTTTTTAAAAAGGCAGTGGGAGCAAAACTGAGTTCCGTTGTACTTTATTGAAGCATCTAACAATGTAAACAGTGAGTTCGGTTGTACTTTATTGAAGTAGTTAACAATGTACTCACATAATTTTTTTTATCAACCCTCATCCACAAATCCATCAAAGTCCTCATCTTCTGTATCCCAAATGAACAGCTGGGTAATTTCACCATCAAACATGCCGGGTTACCTCTCGTCATTGTCAGAGTCAGTCTCGTTGTCGGGGGGCTGTTCAGCAATGATGCCGGCTTTCGCGAAAGCTCGGACAACAGTCAAAGCAGATACCTTAGCCCAGGCATTCACTTGCGAACCGTGGATTCATTGATCTTGAATTCTCTCGCGGCTGCTCGATCCCCATGTTCCTCCGCGTAACGGATAGCTTGCAGTTTAAACTGTGCTTCGTAAGCGTGTCTCTTCGTAGGTTCCATTTTCGGTGGTCCTTAGCTAATATATACCTACTGGTGGCGTGCCTTTAGCGTCCTCTTTCACGCGCACCCTTCCCCCTTTAACGTCCGCATGCTGTCCTCAGTCACGTCCGCCTTTCCTCTATATAAGCAGCGTGTCGGCAGGAAATGCTCCCAGTCAGTCAAGCGGAGGGCTTATCAAAGTCACACAACAATATTTACAGATTTTGGAACTCTGTGCACACTTAAGGCCCGCCGCATTATAAGGCGCCCCGGCGTCCATTTTGGAGAAAATGTAAGACATTTAAGTGTGCCTTATGGTCGTGAAAATACGGTATATGCATGGTCGCAAGGTTGAGGAGGAAACTGAAACAATTGGGCGCAATACTGGTATTGTTTTCAATTATCCTTGTGAAAATAGTCACTTTGCTGCCATTGTTTCTTCCCTCCGAGATTTGTCAACTCCAAAAGGCACATGACTGCCGCCTACAGGGTTGGAGTGGAACATCATCAACTTATGACCAATCAAGCTCAACATTTTTCCTTTTTCAAATTTTAACAGCAGACATCTCATATATGACTGTATCCAGCACAGTGTAATATTAACCTCTAGGATAGATAGGAAGGATGAATATTCCATTATCTGCTGTCATTGTTTGGCCTTGGTGGAGGCCTGCACGCTACTGTTTGTTTCTGTAGCTGGTGGCTATCGGGTCAAGGTAGAGTTGTGTGACTGTGCTTAGTCTGTACATAACAATACGCTAAAGACAATATGCTTGCTTGTCTTTGCTGGTGTTCTCAATAGAAACGCAAAACCTGGGTTACTTTGGGATTCATTTGCTTAACTGTATTTGTACAGTTGGATAAATTATCAGGCCACAGTTTTGGATGTGACTTGTAGACAGCTTCCTTGCCACAGTGTTTGATTTATTGACCTAAAATATCTATAATGGACTGTTGTTGCTGCTCGTTGTTGTATTATACGGAATTAACATTTGATCCAAGTATTTCCATAAAAGCAATCTCATGCAAATAGTTGGGTCTTTCATGTACTTTCCTACCCTTCAGGGGTGAAATTAAACAAATCTTTTGTGAGCTGTTTATTTTTGAAACTCTGGTTTCCTCCCACATCCCAAAAACAAGCATGGTAGGTTAATGGAAAACTCTAAATTTCCCATAGCTGTCAATGTGAGTGAATGGTTGGTTGTTTATATGTGCCCGGTGATTGGCTGGTGACCAGTCCAGGTTGTACCGCACCTCTCGCTGGAGTCACCTGGGAAAGGCTCAAGCACGATGGCGACCAGTCCAGGTTGTACCCCACCTCTCGCTGGAGTCACCGGGGAAAGGCTCAAGCACGCCCGCGACCGGAGTGAGCATAAGCAGTAAAGAAAATGAATGGATGGATGGATGTCTTTGACCAAGTGGGATTGTGACTTAACAGTGCGGCTAATTGGAATAATACTGTTCCACATCGGTTTCTCTTCCCATGGGTAGGCCCAGCAAAGATCCACCACTTTCAAGTGTTTCAATTTAGTCCTGAACTGAGTTAAGTCACTCCCCGCACACCTGTTCGTATCACTGCCCATTGACAGGTGCCCGTTTTTAGACAAGTCTGCTGGCCCAATCCGCTATAAATGCCAGTTCTCCAAACTTAAACTCTCCTTTGGTTTCACTCCCTGCACGATTATTTTCTTACATTTGTTGCAAGTTCCAGAATTTAGGTCTTTGCTGACAAAATAAAGCCACACCTAAGAGTGCTTTTATTACTGCATTTTATCCAATGAAATGATACTAGCCCCCAGTTTGCAGCATCAATCTTTTGGTTGCATCATGTCACATAAGCTCAGGCCAATCAGAGAGCAAATTGTTAAATGGCACCAAACTCGTTAACCAGAATTTATGTTCTTATTTGAATGGGTAGGTATCAGATGTACTGTATAGGAACTGCTTAGTTTCGGTGTCCTACAGGTGACTAGTCCAGGCTGTACCCTTCCTCTTGCCAAAAGCCAGCTGGTAGACCCTGCACTATAGAAAGTGGATCGATAGATGGAAGGATGGATGAATGATTATCTGTGGGGTAGCTGTGGTTTTATCGTGTAATACTTTATTGATACATATTGCGTGTATGTCGTGTCTTACATTCATGCAAATTCCCACCTGACATTCTTAAAAATACCTGAGTTTAAATGTAATGTTTTTGAAAGCATCTCCTTGAGTTTGCCAAATAGCAATTCGGCACAACCGTGGCACATTCGCTGGCCTCTGTCATCTTCCACTTGTCTGCGGTCCCCAAGCACACGCCCTCAAAGGACCTCTTCTGCCTCTGTTCTGGGCTGTTGAAATTCTATCAGCTGTCAACACCTCCCTGTGCATCCTGCGCTGCAGCTCTGTTGGCTGTCGAGTTTGGGAAAGATTGCGGTGGGTGGGATCAGGAGGAGGGAGGTTTGGGGGGCAGGGTTGCATGAGGGGTTGCACGAAGAAGCACCTGCTGCCGATGGCTGGCAGTTGGCTAACACCAGCTGCTTTTGCTACACACATGAAAAGCTTGCTGATAGATAATTGACAGCGCAGAGTTCCTGACCTAGCTATTACGTGGCTTGAGAGCGCTTCGTTTCAACGCCGCACGGAGGGCCATTATGGAAATCTACAAATCAACGAGCATGTATCACCGAAAGACTGAACGATAAAAGTAGATGGGGGGAGGGGGGGATAAAATACAGTATGTGTCTGCTTGTTAAGCAACAAAGTAGCTTAGGGCATTCTACTTTGACAACTGGTGCCCGCAACCCTGTCTTAGGGAAAGATTCACCCAAATTATCCCCCTTATGAATGAGCACAAGCCAGGGAAAAATCCCCAGTATTTCAAAGAAATTAGTTAAGGGCAGCGTGGTGATTTAGTGGTTAGACTTTCTGCATCACATTCAGGAGATCCAGGTCTGAAACGCCATTGGACCATATGGCGTTTACATGTTCTCGCCTTGCTTGTGTGCGTTATTTTTCCCAAATACTCTGAACTTCCTCCTGCATCCCTAAAACAGATTAACTCTACTCTAAACTGCCTCTGTGTGTGACTGTGAGTATAATTGGTTGTTTGTCTTGTGTCCTCTGATTGACTATAAGGGTTGGTACTGGGTCATGAAACCTCTTAGCAAATGTGGCTAAACAGCATAAAAATCTCACAGCCACACTAGTGTATAGTTAGCCACAACATCACGTGGGTTTATGTGCGTAAACCTTTAGCAACACTTACCGTAATTTCTCGTGTATAATGCGCATTACCCCCCCCCCCCCCAAATTGTCAAAAGTCAATAGTGCACATTATATATAGGTATAGGGTCAAAGGGAAAACAATTTCACATTTTATAAATGTATGCTGCCATCGAGTGGTTATGAAAGGGCTGTACACTTTCATTCCAAAATGCCACTGCCACCTAGTGGTTATGAGAGAGGTTTACACTTTCATTCTAATACGCCACCGCCAACTAGTGGTTATAAAAAAGGTGTAGCGTACACTTTCATTCCAATATGACAGGGGTAGTATGACTGCATATATGTACAGTTGTGCTCATAAGTTTATATACCCAGGCAGAATTTGTGAAATATTGTTGTTGTTTTTAAATACGACTGATGACTGACCAACAACCATCATTAATTTCTTTATGGTTATGTTTTGCTTCATAATAATGCTTTTCTGAAATGCTTGACTGTTAAATTTGAATTCCATTAAAATACAATTAAGTGTGTTTCACCTGGTCCTTCATGTTTTCTTTAAATAATTGTACCTATCTTACAAATTATGCATGGGTAATCAAATATATGAGCACAACTGTGTTTTCTAATTTACGTACTTAAGTAGGGCTGTGAATTTCAAAGTAGGACCAAGTAAATAAAGAAATAGTATTACGTGTTCAAATAAAGTGCTTAACTTTCGTTTTGATCATATCGGTAGAAGCACAATCATGCATTGTAAAAATGCATTATATATAGGTAGAAGGGTTTTCCAAACATTTTAGGTCAACTTTGGAGGATGCGTATTATACATGGGTGCGCATTATACACAAGAAATTTCGGTCTTCAGTCCTCGTCATTGGCATGCCAATAAACTTTTAACGATGTGGTCCAAATTATAACTACCTAGTCATCAATCAGGACGAGGTCTGAACACTTACATTGCGATTTAGCGTGCAATTTATTATTTTTATTTTTTGGTGGGGTGGGAAGGGGTGAAGTTTATCTTCAGCATTATTCACTAAATGAAGAAATAAATTATTCTAGAGGACCAACACAACATTGGATACAACCAACAAATAACTCTTTAGTGTAGGCCACGCCTAAATGCTATGATGAATTGATATTAATAACACATCTTTATTTTACTATTGAGTTGGAAAAATCCAATGAATTAAATCCAATCAATCCGTAAAACTTATCAAGATTGTTGACTACACCACCCTCATCAAGCTTATCTCGGACGACGAGTCTGCCTACAGGAGGTAGGTGGACTGGCTGGTGTCCTGGTGCAACAGCAACAACCTAGAGTTCAACACCCAGAAATCAAAAGAGATGATCATTGACTTGAGGAAAGTCACAGCCCCACGGTGCCCCCTTACCCTCAGAGACTTCCCCAGCTCCATCGTTAACTCCTTCCGTTTCCTGGGCACCACCATCACCCAGGACCTCAATTGGGAGCCCTCATAAAAAAGGCCCAGCAGAGGATATTCTTCCTACAGCAGCTGAGGAAATTTAAGCTGTCAGCCAAGATGTTGGTGCAGTTCTACATGGTCATTATTGAGTCCATCCTCACCCCCTCCACCATGTGGTATGTTGGTGCCACTGCCAGGGACAGGCACAGACTGCAGTGCACTTTACATGCTCCTGAGAAGGTGATCGGCTGAAGGCTCCCATCCATCCAGGACTTGTACGTCTCCAGGCCATGGGTGCGTGCAGGTCGGATTACAGCTGACCCTACACACCCTGGACACAGCCTGTTCGACCCTCTTCCCTCAGGCAGAAGGCTACGGTCCATCCCGACCAGAACCTCCCGCCACATGAACAGCTTCTTCCCCTCGCCCGTCCGACTCATAAACTCTAAATAAGCCGGTTTCACCCATTAAAACGTCACACCGACACTTGATGCTTATTGGACACCGTTTTTTCTTATTGCACATTGTTTATTTTTCTTCTTCTTAGTCTATTTATATTTGAATTTTTCATTTTATTATTTTCATTAGTACCATCTACAGTATGCGTCAAGTTGCACCATTGGACCGAGAAAAATTCCTAGTTGTGAATGTACCTTTCACTGACAATGGCAATAAACTGATTCTGATTCTGAAAAAGAAAACCTTCCATGACGGTAGAATATTGACTGATTGATTTAACTTCATTCCTTGAAAACATGTAATACTGTATAATGATGCTCTTGCCAGTAGCAGTAGCACTGCAGTCAATGTCAGCTGAGAGTTTCCACTAGAGCTAAAGGGGAGCGTGATGAGTGATGCTTTTCATCACCAAGACATTAAAGCAGTTGAAATGGTAAACTATTAAATGTTGATTGGTCTTATCAATTACAGTAAAAGTGTTGAGATGACCCATTTGTTGTGTAATAAACCTCAAGAAGGATCTTAAGTACTTTTCTCAAATTCCATCGCTCGTAAATAAACATTCATATTCAACATTGTTGCTGGAAAATATTAGTGGACTAATTTAAGATCATATATTTCATAAGCAGGACACAGTGGTTCAAATTGTATAACTCACCTTTTGTCAAAATGTCATTGAAATACAACAGTTAATGCGTATATGGTGGTGGTGGTGGGGGGGGGGGGGGGGGGGGGGGGGGGGGGTTATTGGATATGGTTGTGGGGACTGTGTTCGCCTTGGGTCTCCAAATGACTAGCTACGGCCCTTGCCCAAGCCAGCTATGACACCCGGTCGACATGACACAACCAAACTGGGATTAACGGCTGGTGCATTGATGACGAATACAGCTAGCTGTGAAAACTAGTGTGAATTGCAGGTCACATTGACCATCGACATTTCAAACGTAAATTGCGGTAATCTGCTGCCAAGATGCCAAGCCGCACCGGGTCTTCTCCTCCCTAATGTGTCGGTGACAAATTTAAACATTTTATGAAGCGGGGGAGAAACTAAACCACTAACACCATTCACACACAGCAGAATGAGCGTGCTCATTCTAACTTTTATCAGGCAGGGATTTGATGTGGGCGATTTTGATTCGCTAACATGGGCAATATTCACATCACCGCACCCTGTTTCAATTCGCCGTGGGCAGTGCGAACACTGACTGGTGACAATGTCAGCTGGGTTAGGCTTCAGTTTCCCACAAACATACAACCCCAATTCCAATGAAGTTGGGATGTTGTGTTAAACATAAATACAAACAGAATACAATGATTTGCAAATCATGTTCAACCTATATTTATTTGAATAAACTACAAAGGCAATATATTTAATGTTCAAACTGATCAACTTTATTGTTTTTAGCAAATAATCATTAACTTAGAATTTTATGGCTGCAACATGTTCCAAAAAACCTGGGACAGGTGCCAAAAAAGACTGAGAAAGTTGAGGAATGATCATCAAACACCTGTTTGGAACATCCCACAGGTGAGCAGGCTAATTGGGAACAGGTGGGTGCCATGATTGGGTATAAAAGGAGCTTCCCCGAATTGCTCAGTCATTCACAAGCAAAGATGGGGCGAAGTTCACCTCTTTGTGAACAAGTGCGTGAGGAAAATAGTCGAACAGTTTAAGGACAATGTTCCTCAACGTACAATTGCAAGGCATTTAGGGATTTCATCATCTACGGTCCATAATATCATCAAAAGGTTCAGAGAATCTGGAGCAATCACTGCATTTAAGCGGCAAGGCCTAAAACCAACATTGAATGCCTGTGACCTTCGATCCCTCAGGCGGCACTGCATCAAAAACTGACATCAATGTGTAAAGGATATCACCACATGGGCTCAGGAACACTTCAGAAAACCCATCCATCCATCCATTTTCAACACCGCCTATCCTGGTTAGGGTCGCGGGACGCTGGAGCCTATCCCAGCTGACTTCGGGCGAAAGGCGGACTACACCCTGAACTGGTCTCATCTAAGATGGACTGACGCAAAGTGGAAAAGTGTTCTGTGGTCTGACGAGTCCACATTTCAAATTGTTTTGGAAAATTGTGGACGTCGTGTCCACCGGGCCAAAGAGGAAAAGAGCCATCCGGACTGTTATGGACGCAAAGTTCAAAAGCCAGCATCTGTGATGGTATGGGGCTGTGTTAGTGCCAATGGCATGGGTAACTTACACATCTGTGAAGGCACCATTAATGCTGAAAGATACATACAGGTTTTGGAGAAACATATGCTGCCATCCAAGCAGCTTTTTCATGGACACCCTTGCTTATTTCAGCAAGACAATGCCAAATCACATTCTGCACGTGTTACTACAACGTGGCTTCGTAGTGAAAGAGTGCGTGAACTAGACTGGCCTGCCTGCAGTCCAGACCTGTCTCCCATTGAAAATGTGTGGCGCATTACGAAGCGTAAAATACGACAACGGAGACCCCGGACTATTGAACAGCTGAAGCTGTACATCAAGCAAGAATGGGAAATAATTCAACCTACAAAGCTTCAACAATTAGTGTCCTCAGTTCCCAAATGTTTATTGAACGTTGTTAAAAGAAAAGGTGATGGAACACAGTGGTAAACATGACCCTGTCCCAGCTTTTTTGAAGCGTTGCAGCCATAAAATTCTCACTTGATTATTTGCTAAAAACAATGACGTTTATCAGTTTGAACTTTAAATATCTTGTCTTTGTAGTGTATTCAATTAAATATAGGTTGAATTTTTTTTGCCAGTCATTGTATTCTGTTTTTATTTATGTTTAACACAACTTCATTGGAATGGGCCCGAAACACCCCTTTGATGAAATAGTGTACCTAGGGCAGAATGATTATGGCCAAAATAATAATCACAATTATTTTAATCAATATGGTAATGACGGCAGCACGGTGGCCCACTGGTTAGAGCGTCAGCCTCACAGTTCTGAGGACCCAGGTTAAATCCCTGGCCCCGCCTGTGTGGAGTTTGCATGTTCTCCCCGTGCCTGCGTGGGTTTTCTCCGGGCCCTGCGGTTTCCTCCCACATCCCAAAAACATGCATTAATTGTAGACTCTAAATTGCCCGTAGATGTGGATGTGAGTGTGGATGGTTGTTTGTTTGTATGTGCCCTGCGATTGGCTAGCAACCAGTTCAGGGTGTACCCCGCCTCCTGCCTGATGAAAGCTGGGATAGGCTCCAGCACGCCCGCGACCCTAGTGAGGAGAAGCGGCTCAGAAAATGGATGGGTGGATATGGTAATGACGATTATCAGTCCAGATTATTCTTCGTTAGAGAAAAATCTTTATTTTTTTTTTTATTATTTTTTTTTTTCAACAAACAATATGTAACAGTTTTCAGTGCAAAATGAATCGAAATAAGAAATGATAGAACTTTTTTTACCCCCAAAAATTCTACTTTACCAAGGGCTAGCTGAATAAATATTACAAAGTGCAATCACAAATTGCAATTTAAGGGAATACAGTAAAATGCAATAACATTAGGCTGTAAGCACTGACTTTTCATTTGAAAATCCCCATCAATATTGTGAATTGTCAAGGAAGGGTACGTCTCCGTCACAAACTGCAAAGAACTTCACAGTTGTGTTTCCCGCTATTTACTACTGGCATATATATATTATTATTATTTTTTTTTTACTGCGGTCAGGCCAGCTGAAAAGCTGAAATCAAGGTAGCTGGTACAATGATTGTTAATAGTGTCTTACCGTGTCACGCCCCCTCTTCCAACGTAGCTGAGAGGGCCAACTTCAAAATAAAAGCTTCATAAAGCACTACATCGGAGATCTATGCCATTTTAAGCTTTTATTTTGAAGTTTGCTACGGAGCGCGGGGTCAGCCCTTAATGAAGCCTTAACCATACATTTTCCCCCTGCTGGCTGGCTGACTAGGTTGCGGGCACTGCTGCAAATGAAGCACTTTTCATATGCAGGAGTGCCCGCATTTTAAGTGGAAAAAATCACAGACAATAAGGCTCCTTTAATCGTGGCAACCAAAATCGCAATCAGGATTACAATTTGATTAATTCTGCAGCCCAGGTGTACTGATACTGTTTGTTTGATCGAATATTTTTTGTGTCCCCTGTTTTTACAGACTCGTGACATGATGCCATAGCTCTTTGACCACTGTGGTTCATCAGACCCAAAGTGGATCCAGTGAACTTCAGAAGCTTCCGGCAACCGTCACAGCTCCGCCATGGATTTTTTTGATGACCCCAACCTCTTTGGTGGAGGTCTGGAAGGGGTGGATGTTGACGGCTTCCCCTCAGCTCCATCGTTTGTGGATGAGCTCAGTCTCGGCCCTGACTTTGAGCCCATCCAAGTGGACCCTCTCGCTCCAGGGAAGAACCAAGACCTAATGTTGCCCGTGTCTTCCACATCCACCCAGCAAGCCGGGCCCTCTTACAGTCAGCAGATGGGACATTACATTGGAATTAAGACACAGAATCCCATTGGACAACCATTTTCTAGTCCTGGGGGTACAGGTGGCATGGCAGCAGAGCAACAGGGCCAGTACCACGACGTACCTGTGAGCCAACTACCTCAGTCCAATGGGTTGTTCTTCAATAATAGCAGCCCAATGTGGGGGAATCAGGAACAGAATGGTCACATGTATCATCCCTTGTCCCAGCATCAGCAGCAACTGTACAACCAGCAAGTACATGTCAGACAGCAACAAACACATCATCCGCAGCAGTACAGAATGCGTCTGCAGCAACAACGGCAAAGCCACCCACAACAACTATTTAACCAGCGTGAGCATCAACAAATGAACATGCAGGCCATATCTTTGGAGCAACGACATCATCACGGTTTCCCCTTTCACCAGGGGAGGCAGCCTCGGAGCCAGCAGCAGGCTTACCAGAGTCCACAGCAGGACCAACATCAGCTAACTGCGTTAGGAAGAAGGTTTCATTCAGCGGTTGTGCCAAGTCAAAGTGACCCTCTGCCGGGATCTTGCTTGCAGCAGCAACAACCGCGCAGCTTCTCCTGTAGATTAGGAATGTCTGAAAATAACCAACCCATGGATTCGTCATCTTTGGTTCGCTCACTGCCCACTTACTCTGTGAGTTCAGTCACCACTTACCAAGCTGCTCAGTACCCCTCCTACCCCGGGGAGCCAGAAATTGACAGTCTCAGTCGGCCGTCTTTGTCCTCGGTGTTGGCGGCGGCTCGGCCCACCACCACTCCCCTTGTGGCAGCTCTGCCCGAGCTCTCAGGGGCAGCATGTCAGTTTCCATCCTCATCAGTTAACCAGGCCGAGGAATGTCATTTACCGGGCTTTACGCTGTCGCGGAGAAACACAGGGAAACAACAAGTTGTCCGAGATATTTGGGGAATCAATGAGCTGCTACCCGAGCATGGCCCACCACTTACCCTCTGAGCAGCCTCAGCACTGCGGAGCCATCAACGCTAATGGATACCCATCCCTAGGGGACAATGTCTTGGCATCGGAAGCTCAGGATGAACATTTGGCAGGGTTAGAGCCCCCCGACCTCCTGCCTGACTTCCTGCCCCAGCTGGAGGCCGCGCTCAGCCAACCAGATCAATCTAACTGTTCCTGGGTGGACTCTAGCCAGGCATGGGGCCCTGAGCACAGGACACAGACACCTGTTGGACAAAAGGAAGAAGAGGTAACACAATATTTGTTTTTACCTACGTGTATATTTGGTAGGTTTTTTTAGGCCTAGGATAGTTGTTTGTGGTTCACAGGCTGGGTTCTCCCACTTTCCAAAAACTTACATTTGTGTACTGTTGAGAGGCTGAAATTCCGAGGATTTGGACAATTTTAAGTTAAACAAGGTCTCTAAACGATTAATTAGTTATCTAAAATCGTTATTGATTGATTTGATAATTGATTAGTTGTCGATTTATCGTTGCTTCCTTTATAAATATTAAAATATATAATTGTTTGTGTGGTATTAGTTAAAGCAGACTGTTTATTCTTGTGGTTTAGATGATCAGACCACATTTTAGGACCAATTTATGCAGACATTTAAAGAATTCCAAAGGGTTCACATACTTTTTTTAAAAAAAATTTTTTTTTTTTAATTTTTTTTTTACTTCCTGGTCCATAAAGGACGAGCAGTGCAGTTTTGATTGTGGGGTTTGGACTATTCCATTGATGACTCAACCATTCATCCATTGATTTTTTTTTAAATTTAAATTAAAACAATTTTTTAATTTAAAACTTTATATTAGTTAGAAATAGTCAAACTAAAGAAGCTACAGAATAGTTCAACATTTTACTAATGCGTTTTATTAACAATATTCCTCATTGTCAATATTCAAAACGTTAACCCCACCATGATATTGGCAAATAAGGCAAATAAAATACCAATAGAAAAATACAGTATAAGCACAATTTTCACTCAACAGTGCAACGAATGTAGAAAAATATAACATTACAGCAATGCACTAGTTTGAAGTCCTAAGTATTTTTGGAGGTACAAAAAAAACAAACTGCCCCCTCGGCGATAGTGAAGACACCTTGGATTGTAAAGTCCAGTCCCTGATAACATTACTCATTTCAGAGGTGCATCATCTTTAATAACAATACAGATTAGTTTTGCCAAAGATGACACGATTCATTGATTGGTTGCTTTGGTCTGGTGGCCTCACTGCTAGCAGTGACTAACTGCTAATGCTACATGTACGTGTGCTGACAGCAGTGAGTGACTGGCTGTGCTTGCTTTTTTATTTATTTCCACATCATCACTTGGGTGGTACTTCTTCAATGTAATAAACACAGTGTTGCCTGTTTTTGAGGGCACCGACATACTTTGGACATTTGCTAGTTATAGCAATGTTCCACGTTGCTTTGGAGACTGTGCCCCACAAATGACGTTGGAAACTCGCGGCGCGACCAGCCACCTCCATCGCTGGTCCGGAGCCGGGTGAAGAGTGGCTGCCGCCAATGTGGCATGTTCCGTGTAACAACGGCTGAGTTGGATGAGTTTTGATCTCGCTACGGGCCGGGCCAGCCGACGAGGAGCTGTTTTTGTTTACTCCCACAACTAACAATTGGAAGGTTGTGAATTAATTTAAATATTTTATATATAGGTGGCACGGTGTGCGACTGGTTAGCACATCTGCCTCACCCGGGGTCAAATCCCAAAAACATGCATGGTAGGTTAATTGAAGACTCTAAATTGTCCGTAGATTTGAGTTTGAGCGTGAATGGTTTGTTTGTTTATATGTGCCCTGCGATTGGCTGGCGACCAGTTCAGAGTGTACCTTGCTTCTCACCCAGAGTCAGCTGGGATAGGCTCGCGCACACGCGCGACCCTAATGAGGATAATCGGTACGGAAAATGAATGAATGAATGAACTAGGAAGCTGAAGCGGACAAAGAAAAGGACAACTGATTGGCTGTTTTCAGACACATTCCCGCAAAATAAGCGCACAACTGATCACCGAGATTGACGGGAATTATATCACGATCACAGACTTCGTTTCTTTCTTCGTTTTTGTTCAGAAAAATTGCTAGCTCCAAGCTAATAAATGCAAAATACCATTGAATTTGCGGCACTTATATCTCTCCAAATAATTAATATTGGTACACAGACGCTGTATAAACACATACAAAAGCAGACTATAACAATACTCTCAGGCATATATTCTTCAGACTAGATGAAAAACGAGTTATATTAAAAATATTCGATCATGACTTATACTTTCTTTGTGACTGCAAGTGTGTATCTCGTGTGCACCATACTGCCACTCAGAGGTCAAAATGTGCACAGCAGGAACAGCAACTAAAACTATACCCCAGACGCAGTGCGATGTGGAGAAACCAAATGTTGTTCCCACCATACACTGACAGTAAAAAAAAGAACTGAATTGAGACTGAATTGTTATTTTGCCATTTTAATAGTATAATTTGTATTTATTATTTATTGGTTATTTTTCATAGTTTTCAAATGTATTTTTTATTTAATCTAGAATGTAGAATATGCCTATGTTTAAATTAAGTGTTTATGTTGCAATTTAAGGCGGCACGGTGGACGACTGTTAGAGCGTCTGCCTCACAGTTCTGAGGACCGGGGTTCAATCCCCGGCCCCGCCGGTGTGGATGTATGTTCTCCCCATGCCTGCGTGGGTTTTCTCCGGGCACTCCGGTTTCCTCCCATATCCCAAACACATGCATGGTTGGTTAACGGAAGATTCTCAATTGCCTGTAGGTGTGAATGTGAGTGCGGATGGTTGCTTGTTTGTATGTGCCCTGCGATTGGGTGGCAACCAGTTGAGGGTGTACCCTGCCTCCTGCCCGATGATAGCTGGGATAGGCTCCAGCACTCCCGCGCCCCTAGTGAGGATAGGCGGCTCAGAAAATGGATGGATGGATGTTGCAATTTAAATATTTTTTGACATTGTTTTATTGAAATTCTTTTTCAGGATTATCTAATATAATTTGTATTATTTTATTATTTATTGTAGTACATTCCTATGTTTAAAGTTACTTCATGTTACCCATTGGTTAATAATAAATGGGTCAGTTTTTCTCACACTTACTGTTGCTGATTATTGTTATCTGTTTGAGTAATATCAATTGTTCGAGCCTATTGTAACATTTCATACTCCAAAATAAGTAAAGTATATATGATTATTGCTGATATCGGATCAGACCGGTATTGGCCAAAACTCAAGGCTACAATATCTGTATCGGATCGGAAGTGAAAAAGTTGGATTGTGACATCCCTAATTGTCAATCACTCTGAGCACCGACTGTGCGGTCAGCAGTGGTGTGTTAAATGCGACATTCACTCATTCGTGTGGTACTTGTTGCTGCTATCATGCAGTGAAATCCCTTGAGGTTGCGTCAATTTCTTATGGCAAAAAGTGTCTGCCTGGGTGGGAGAAAAATAATTACGTCACCCCGCCGTCCCTCTCTAGGCATGACCAATCAAACCAAGAGAGTATAACCCTGTATCGTTTATATCATTATATTGATGTGTGGGTTATTTGGTTAGCTCTGTTTTAGCGTCCAAGACTCTAACACAAAAAAAACTTTATTTTACGTTGTCATTGTGCATCACTGTCAAGGCAGGACTAATCGATTCACGCGCAATCTAACTGTGACTCAAATGTAACTGTTGGATTAAGTGTGGGTTGATTGCATGTTCTCCCCGTGCCTGTGTGGGTTTTCTCCGGGCACTCCGGTTTCCTCCCACATCCCAAAAACATGCGTTGGGAGGTTGATTGAAGGCTCTAAAATTGCCCGAAGGTGTGAATGTGAGTGCGAATGGTTGTTTGTTTATATGTGCCCTGCGATTGGCTGGCGATTGGTTCAGGGTGTACCCCGCCTCCAGCCCGAAGATAGCTGGGATAGGCTCCAGCAGCCTGCGACCCTAGTGAGGATAAGCGGTAAAGAAAATGGCTGGATGATTGGTCATGTGTGGAGAGTGGGGTGCAGGGATGACGTGCTAAAGAGGCAACTGTTATATTACGATACACTGCTCATGTGTGAGTTCTGTTCAATAAACGGACTCAGTGCAGTGTGCATTCGCACAAAGGGACCAGACTTGCACACCCAGCTCGTTTTCATGTAATTTTAAGGAAAGATAATATATTGAGATATATATCGTTATTGGGGATATACAATTACCTATATTTATGGTTTCCTCCCACATCCCAAAAACATGCATGGTAGATTAATTGAAGTCTCTAAATTGCCCCTAGGTGTGAATGTGAGTGCTTATGGTTGTTTGTTTATGTGTGCCCTGCGATTGGCTGGCAACCAGTTCAGGGTGTACCCCGCCTCCTGCCCAATGATAGCTGGGATAGGCTCCAGCACTCCCGCGACCCTTGTAAGGATAAGCGGCTCAGAAAATGGATGGATGGATGGATGGGATATAAGATTTTTTTCCCTTTTTGCACAGCACTACAATACACCCTTCTTAAGGCTTCTTTATACTCGCGCGGGCGGTGACCGCGCTGATGTCACTGCAGCTGTCCCGTGCGCAGTTTGGCTTTATACTCGAGCGCAACCCACGCGTGCAGTTTTGAAAATGTACTGCAGTTCTCCTCCAAGTCGGGGGTGTCGCTACGGCTGGTATTGGCTAGGACACCACAGAGTGCAGTTTCCTCTGCATTTTGTGGCCATTTCCGGTAGCCATTTTTACTTTCCTATGCGTAACAAGGAACAAAGTAACAACACTGACGACTGTGGAACATTGTCTGCTCGAACAAATGGACCTAGATAACCAGATGATGCTTTTAATCATGCTGCAAAATCGATCAAGAAGGCGGCGGCGTAGGTGGTATGTTGAACCAAGGGGAACGCTGAGTACCGTAATTTCTCGTGTATAATGCGCACCCCCAAAGTTGCCCTCAAAATTCTGGAAAACCCTTCTACCTATGTATACCTACATTTTTACAATGCATGATTTTGCCTCTACCGATATGATCAAAACATGAAATTATCTGTATTTTGTTTGTGTTTGTAAAGAATAATTCTGAAGTTAAGCACTTTATTTGAACACGTTACACAGTTTTTAATTTACTTGCTCTTATTTTGAAATTCACAGCCCTACTTTTATTTAGTAAATTAGAAAACACACAGCTGTGCTCTTATGTTTGATTACCCAGGCCGAATTTGAAAGCTGGGTACAATTCTTTGAAGAAAACATGAAGGCCCAGACGAACCACATTTAATTTATATTCATGGGATTCAAATTAAGCATTTCAGAAAAGCATTATCATTAAACAAAACATAAACATATAAAAAAATTATGTTCAGTCATCAGTCATATTAAAAAAAAAAAAAGAAAACATCAACAATATTTCACAAATTCTGCCAGGTTATGAAAACTTATGAGCACAACTGTACATATATGCAGCCCTTGTCATATTGGAATGAAAGAGTAGGCTACACCTTTTTTATAACCACTAGGTCGCGGTGGCATATTAGAATGAAAATGTACACCTCTCTCATAACCTCGAGGTGGTGATGGCATTTTGGAATGAACGTGTACAGCTTTTTCATAACCACTAGATGGCGGCATACATTTATAAAATATGAAAGTTCCCCCCCCCCGCATTTGCCCCTATACCTATGTATAATGCGCACTATTGACTTTTGACAATTTTTTTGGGGGGGATTCTGCATTATTCATGAGAAATTATGGTACACCATCACCAGCATGTGACTAAAATGTCACCTGCTGTCACTTTCCACTTTAACATTAAAAGAACATTTCTGTTCTTCCATGGGGTGTAATAGACGTCAATCTGACCAATCGTGTGATCTGTAACTAGCTATGCCCAGATAAAACACACTGATGTAGTAGGCAATCGTCTTGTTTGGGCGGGATTGTCAGCCCCAATTCCAATGAAATTGGGTTGTTGTGTTAAACATAAATAAAATCAGAATACAATGATTTGCAAATGATGTTCAACCTATATTTAATTGAATACACTACAAAGACAAGATATTTAATGTAACTTAGAATTATATGGCTGCAACACGTTCCAAAAAAGCTGGGACAGGGTCATGTTTACCACTGTGTTACATCACCTTTTCTTTTAACAACATTCAATAAACGTTTGGGAACTGAGAACACTAATTGTTGAAGATTTGTAGGTGGAATTCTTCCCCATTCTTGCTTGATGTACAGCTTCAGCTGTTCAATAGTCCGGGGTCTCCGTTGTCGTATTTTACGCTTCATAATGCGCCACACATTTTCAATGGGAGACAGGTCTGGACTGCAGGCAGGCCAGTCTAGTACCCGCACTCTTTTACTACGAAGCCACGCTGTTGTAACACGTGCAGAATGTGCTTTAGCATTGTCTTGCTGAAATAAGCAGGGGCGTCCATGAAAAAGATGTTGCTTGGATGGCAGCATTTGTTTCTCCAAAACCTGTATGTACCTTTCAGCATTAATGGTGCCTTCACAGATGTGTAAGTTACCCATACCATTGGCACTAACACAGCCCCATACCATCACAGATGCTGGCTTTTGAACTTTGTGTCCATAACCGTCAGGATGGTACTTTTGCTCTTTGGCCCGGAGGACACGACATCCCCAATTTCCCAAAACAATTTGAAATGTGGACTTGTCAGTTCCCAAACGTTTATTGAATGTTGTTAAAAGAAAAGTAACACAGTAGTAAACATGACCCTGTCCCAGCTTTTTTTGAACGTGTTGCAGCCATAAAATTGTTTGCTAAAAACAATAAAGTTTATCAGTTTGAACATTAAATATCTTGTCCTTGTAGTGTATTCAATTAAATATAGGTCGAACATGATTTGCAACTCATTGTATTCTGTTTTAATTTATGTTTAACACAACGTCCCAACTTCATTGGAATTGAGGTTGTAAGAGAAAGCCTGGAGAAAATAATGATTAAGACGACGGTCCGTCCAGCCAGGCTTGTCTATCTTCCCCATGCACCGACAGCAGGTTAGGCCTGATTAGGCTAAGAGTGGAGTGTCTTCAGGACTTAGCTGTAAGCATACTTAGGGCTATATCAAGATGTGGGTCAGGGCAAGCCAGGAGCACACTGGAGTGGAGTGTGGGGGAAGGTTGCTCGTTGTTGTGATAGCTGCCACAGTGGCTGCGAGTTCACGCGCACGCATGAACGGGGCAAGGCAGTAGGAGGAAGAGGAGGGGGGAAAAGTGTGAAGGAGAGCACTCTGGGTAGGGGGGAAGGGCAGATGAGGAGAGCAGTAGCTCATGGAAAAAGATGGACAGTTTCGGAAAGAAAGGAAGGGAATGAGACAGCAAGGAAACGCATGAGTGAGAGAAAATAAATGAGGGGTTGGTGGGGAGATGCTTGGTGATTGCCTGAGCTGGCTGTAACAGGCTTCAGGCAGATCCCGTATCTTTCCTTTGCGAGTTACCTAGTAGCATCCACAGAGACTTTTGGTGGTGACACGTCCAGAGGCAAAGTCAGTCACAGTTTAAGCACAGTCACGTGACTTTTGACAGAAGCCATGTGGTCTTTTTACTTGACAACGTCCTTATGAAAACATTCGAAACCTGGCGGAAGTCTTTGAAGTCATACGAGACACTAAGAGTGTAATGTTAGCATGCCTTCTTGTGCTCTGTGAAACTTTATGCTTGAACTGCTGTACAACCAAGTTGGTTGCACGCCGTTTGTAACCTTGAAATACCTTGTGTTGGTACTGTCGTAAACAGAGGCCCCCCTGTAATTCTGGTCCAAAGCCGTTGATGCATTAGGTAAACTTGTCTCTGTCCCCCCCTCCCCCCATGGTTCTGTTTCTTTTCAAACTGTAAAAAGTCCAAGCAAACCAAAATGCGTCACAACCAACCACGTGAGGTCACTTTCTTTATCTATTGGTTAGTGGTGTCTGAGTTTGTTTTGGACCATAGAGATTTTCAACTTGTGGCTTTAGTTTGTACCCGCTTTCAATCGCTGTTTTGATGCCTTCACTAACGGAATTCGCCAAGGTCGAAAACAGCACCCAAATAACACCGCCCTTGTTCACACTTTGTATGACCATGTATCTTCACATCGCCGCATGTTGCAGGACCCCCTTCCCCCCCATTTGCAAACAAACACAGTTGGGGGGCACAGGAGGCTTACCTTGACCAAAAATGCCCTTGAAATACATTAGAAGAACAGAAGGGAAACTATGGCAATGGTGAACATATTATATTGTATGTATTACCAAGCCTTTATATAGTTACTAAATACAGATGACCGAATGACATGGACCATATGAGCAGTGTAGATGTTCTGTATTTCTGATAGAAAGTATTTTTTCACATTTTAAAACAGTTCTGATGTTTCTGTGACATTCTTTCATTAAAATACCCCAGTGATAATAAATTATAATAATAATTAAAATGTCCATGTCGCAATGAATTATGGAAACAGCGTTGCTTTTCCGTCATCATGATAGCAATAAATACTTTAAAATAACAAATATTGAAGCCATGCTTTATTAACGATCATATAGTAATAATGATGTTGTGAAATTGACCAATAAATTAAATTTGAACAATAAATGTTTTTATTTTTAAATGACATATGTCATTAAAATTTAAATGACACATTTCATTATATGACATAGTGTTGTTGTCATTGTTGTGAGGGGTTTGTGACTTGTTGATTTGTCTACATGTTTTTTTGTAATGGTGTATTGCGGTGTAAAGATGGCAATGGTGCATGCGGACTCCAGGAAGAATCCAAATAAATGAAATGAAATAACTGCAAATGCAATAACTGTCCCTCTGTAATGTTCTTGACATAATATTAAAAAATAGGGAAATTGAGACATTCATTGTTCTGAAAGTGAATTTCTCTAGGTTGACAGCTCTGCAGTCATTGCCATAACTGTAATTTTACTAGTAATTGGCGTTGTTTTATTATTAATAATTGGCAGATTTTATATATTTTAACTAATGTAAAGGGCTTTGTGTTGCATTTTGCAAGCGCTTACAAAGGTTGATTGATTCATTGATAATTCCTTTAGGTATTTCGGTTTTCACTGCAATTGGCTGGCGGCCAGTTCAGGGTGTACCCCGCTTCTCGCCCGAAGATAGCTGGGATAGGCTCCAGCACGCCCGCAACCCAAGTGAGGATAAGTGGTACAGATAATGGATGGATGCTTTGTTTTTCAGCCTTGGGTTCCTCAGTTCCGGTTATCGGTTTCGATCAAGAATTTTCATGTCAGTACATCACTTGTACAGACATTTTTTTAATCCTCTGTGAAGAAGGACAAAGATTAGTGTCGTACTGATGAGATGTGAAGAGTTAGATGTCTCTCTGAACAGTGTATGTAGTTGTCTTTTACTGCCCCCAGGTGGCCAAGGCAGGCACACCAGAAAAAGCAGCACAATGACTATTTAATTGATGCAGCATGAGAAAAACTGTTTAATTCTGTTTGTGTCATTACTGTATGTTTTTATAAAGTACAATATTATGGGGTGCTTCCCCACCCCCCTCATTAAAATACATACTACCAAATTAATTTAGTTTTTTTAGGGAAATGCTGGAATGGATTAATTGCATATCATTCATTTCAGTGGGAAAAGATGATTTCAGATAAGTGTTTTGAGTCACGACCATGATCAAAGAATGAGTTAAACTCATATCTCAAGGCAATACTGTATTTATATACAAGCCAGTAAAAAGTAAATTTTCCGTGATACTTCCCCTATAAGGTCATGTTAGCATTGACACTGTCAAAAGTATGTGGCTCAAGACAGGATATGAATCCACTCACTGTGCATTTCAACCAAAAATGTTTTGTTTTGTTTTTTGGGGGGGGGAGTACAATGTATCTAGGAGTCGATCACAAGCTGTGATCTTTGCAACATGTCCAAGTGCGACCCTTTTTCAGCCACAACTGGCCGACGCGGGCGTCTTTGTCCTTTATCGAGACCCTTTTGACTGGACCCTTTGTCCGGCCCCCGCGTAGACTCTCGGCGGCTGACTGTGCTAAACGTGTGCACTGATTTGTGAAGAGCCTGCTGATGGTGGCGTGTTTGCTGAGCAGGCGAGGCATCGGGGGGTTAGCGGCCCATTCTCCACTCCCCCGCATTGAATCTGCCTAATTAGATCACCAAATGCTGCAACAGTCAGCTCGCAGGTGTGATGAGCCCCTGGGGTTCAAGACTGAGTCATTGTCCGGGGGGGGGGCTCGTCGGAGGATCAGTTAAAAAAAAAAAAAAAAAAATCTTTGCCTTACTTGGACAAATGGACAGATGTGTACATTCCTTTTAGCCTACTTATGAACATTTTCTGTTGAGATGAAAAGGATTTTGAATCATTTGTTCCGGAATCCAAATTGTCACTATCATAAATACTTGTATTACCTCTACAGACTTGTAGTAACATTTTACACTGATAGTTGCCATAGAAATAAGTATAAGCAGAAGTGAACTCATCTAAATTAACACTACCTTAATGATAAATGAAGAGCCGTAATAAACTTCACGCATACCATTAACTGTTTCACACAAGTCTACAATAAAATCACACACAGACGCAGAACAGTCATCACAAGTGACAAGCATATGGCACATAGCCAGTCAGCAGCATTTTTATTGATGACAGTTTTCATTGCATTGCAACATCATGTTTTTAGCCAGTCAGTTGGGGTTCCAAGTATGTTGAGACAATACAATATGGGTCACGTAAGCCATTGCTGTTTGCTCATTAGTCATCGCCACAATATTGTAGTGTTTGAATTTACAGGCAAGAAATGATAAACATGAACAAACATGCTAATGCCTACCCTGTTGTTGTGGCTTAGCTCCGAACGGTGCAGTATTATATTCCGATTTGACAAGAACTTCTTATATTACATGGCTGTGAACAGAGAGAGACGCGACCGACTTTACAAAAGCACAGTCAGTGCTGCCAACTAAATAATTTAGTCGCTATATTTGGCGACTTTTCCAACTCGTTTACAGACTATTAAAAAAGAAAGTGACGAGTTTAATTTTTGCTAAACAAAAAAAAAAAAATGTGAGCGGAATCATATTTTACATTGTTTTGTGTAATGGCAAGAAAGAAGCCCAGAGTCTGTCACGCTGAGCACTGATTTATCAAAACATGTTCTCCCCGTGCCTGCGTGGGTTTTCTCCGGGCACTCCGGTTTTCTCCCACATCCCAAAAACATGCATGGTAGGTTTATTGACAACTCTAAATTGCCCGTAGGTGTGAATGTGAGTGCAAATGGTTGTTTGTTTATATGTGCCCTGCGATTGGCTGGTAACCAGTTCAGGGTGTACCCCGCCTCCTGCCGGATGATAGCTGGGATAGGCTCCAGCACGCCTGCGACCCTAGTGAGGAGAAGCGGCTCAGAAAATGGATGGATAGAAACTTTTGACCCATAGTTTGTGCTTCCAGGTTTGTTTGCCTCACTTGTGTAACTATAATAGGAAAGAGAGTGATGATGCTTTTCCATTACAAGTTCCAGAACGGCCTGGCCCTGCTCTGCCCCGGCCTCGCTCGGCCTGGCCTGGCCTGCGTTGCTTTTCCATTACAATTGTAACCAATCAAAAGTGGGAGGGATTGGAGCGGGATCAAGAAGAAGATGACACGCTCTTTTCTTGTCGCGTCTTCCATCTTGCTGTATTTCATCTTCTGCCAGTATGGACAAAAATGCCTGCACCTCCTGAGTCGACCACAGAACAAAAGCTGCCGCACACTGCGCGACCTGGTCGAACCTGACTGGACCAGACTATCTTGTAGAGTTGCCGACGCACCCCCGCCTTGAGCGATTCACAAGTGGATGCCCTGCAAGTCTGTATAGGCTTTTGATGCTGTGTATTAAGTATCTTGTACTTTATCACATTCCTTAAACCATAAAAAGATAGATTAATAGTAAAGGAAGAAGCAGGTTGCTAAAGAGAGAGGGTGTTGATGAGAATAAAAGCGAGAGGGGGGGATATTTGAATGGAGGCTCGCTGGCTCCATTCATTTGAACGTACCCAGCGTGTATCTACGTTCGTGTACATTCTGGTCACAAGCTTTGCTTTTTGACAGTTACGTCGCAGCCCTCCTTGGCCTGTGTTTTAGAATCAGGTTGGAGAAAGTTCTGAAAAGTTGTGCTAATGTCACTGCTCCGCCTCGAAAAATGGAGAAGCATATGTAATGGAGATGCGACCATTCTGGGCGGACCGAGGCTGATTGGGGGTAGAACCGGTACAGTGGAAAAGAGGCAAAGGAGAGCTGGAGGGGGTGCGACATTACTCTTACACCTTCATAAGGACCAGCCGAGCCATGCAACTGTTTGCCGGTTCATTTTATTATGTTTAATTGGTGAATATTTAAAGTGTAAAATGTTTATGATTGTGTTATGAAAGTACTAAAATTGTAAATGACTCAAGAACCCCATAGCCTTGAGTTCAAAGAACTGTCTGAAGATATTTAAATCTGCAGCACTGTATACAGGAGAGAAACTGAAATTAAAGTATCAATTTTATTACACTGGTATCGTTCAATGTCAATACCGACGTCCGTTATTATCTGGATCAATCCGCCCACGAGTACTGAAAGGCCTTGACACTATGCAGGTGCCCCACTCCTGGGTGACGGGGTGCCGCCACTCATCCACCTTGCCTTGCCTGTGGGTTACTCCGGCCGAGCGTGCTCGCTCCCTTTTGCGTCACGCTAGCTTCGCCGCCTGCTGACCTCACCGAGGTTTATATAACTCGCAGGGAACGAACGATTGGAGCGGACGAGCTGGGGAAGGGGGCGGGGGGAGCGGATTGGCGCGGTCGGCCCTGAAACACGATACCCAGCGCCATCCTAACGCAACACAACTTGCAGATTTTGCACGCAACCACTGCGCAGCCTCATGGAAACCTGCTGTTTCTGTAAGCAGCACGCTGATAGGCTGTCTCAATCGCACTCCAACTAACCACCCACCCCCCAACCCCGCCACAAACACACACACACACACACAGTGTGAAACGCCGCCCCTCTTGCGAAACCCTCCCCTCCCTCACCGTGTCAAGTTGTCTGCCTGTTTGCACTCGGCACATCAGCTCCTCTGCTGAGAGGCCCGACAGATAAGAAAGGGTGGGCGGCGGGGGTGGTGGTGGGGGGGGGAGCCGGATAAGCAAGGGTCAGCGGTAAACAGGATGTCAGGCGGTTGAGGCGGAAGGGGCGGGACTATTGGGGCTAAGAAGGGGGAGGAGGGAGCGTGTACTTGCCTGAGAGTGTGGAGCATGTGGGAAGCCTCAACTGCTGCACCGTAGGTCTGAATTTGAAGTTTTCTCCTCTTTTCCCGTCTGTCCTTTTGCTGTCACGTTCATTCTCTGGGATGTGAAGGCCAGTGAGTGTTTATTTTGGGTTGAAGTTGAGGGAGGCCGGCATAAATATGGAATACTGTGTGTGTCTTCGTGTGTACTGTAGCTGGAATGCAAGCATTGTGACGCCGGCAACGTTCCTGAACTTGGTTTGACCTGCTTTTTGGCGGAAAGGGAGTACCACAGTCTCTGTGTGGGCATCTAAACATGAGTTTAAGGAAAAAAATGTGCTGAGTTTTAGCTTAGGAAAAGGTGGCGCCTGACAGTGAAAACCGGTAACTGCAATCTGCCCTTGTGTTTACAGCAGCGGGAACTCTTTTCCCTATCAGGCACTATGTCACACATGGCCCACAAGTCATATGTTACCCACTCTTGATTTACAGTAGAGGAGGTCCTCAGTTTACAACTGAGTTGTTTACTACGGTGGCGACGTAACCTGAATTTGTACCCATCTTATGTCACCAACCTACGGTAAGGCAGTAGTAAAATCATAATTACTTTGAGACCATAAGAATCAATCAAATTAAAAACTGTAAGTATGCTTTTAATGGAGATTGTGATCTTAGACCTGTTCCATGTTGGGCTGCGTGGCGTAGAGGGTAAGAGTATGCCTTGAAACTGCAGGGTCGTTGGTCGTATCCTCCCTGAGCGCGTGTCGTCATGTCCCAAAGCAATACACTTAACCCACATTGCCTACGAATCAATGTGGTGATATATGTAGATACTGTATATGTATGTATGTGGGTGAGAGTCTCTCTCTCTCTCTCTTTCTCTCTCTCTCTCTCTGTTATATATGGCGGCACGGTGGTCGACTAGTTAGCACATCTGCCTCACAGTTCTGAGGACAGGGGTTCAAATCCGGCCTCGTCTGTGTGGAGTTTGCATGTTCTCCCTGTGCCTGCATGGGTTTTCTCCGGGTACTCCGGAGAAAAAATTAACATACCATGCATGGTATGTTAATTGAAGACTCTAAATTGCCCATACGTGCGAATGGTTGTTTGATTGTATGTGCCCTGCGATTGGCTGGCGACCAGTTCAGGGTGTACCCCGCTTCTCGACCGAAGATAGCTGGGATAGGCGCCAGCACGCCTGCGACCGAAGTGAGGATAAACGGTACGGAAAATGGATGGATGGATAAAAAATACAGTGGGTACGGAAAGTATTCACGACCACTTACATTTTTCACTCTTTGTACAACCCCAATTCCAATGAAGTTGGGACGTTGTGTTAAAAAAATAAAAACAAGAATACAATGATTTCCAAATCATGTTGGACCTATATTTAATTGAATACACAACAAGACAAGATATTGTCAAATGCTCAAACTAATAAACTTAATTGTTTTTAGCAAATAATCATTAACTTAGAAGTTTATGGCTGCAACCTATTCCAAAAAAGCTGGAACAGGGTCATGTTTACCACTGTGTTACATCACCTTTTCTTTGAGCAACATTCAATAAACGTTTGGGAACTGAGGACACTTAATTGTTGAAGCTTTGTAAGTGGAATTCTTACACATTCTTGCTTGATGAACAGCTTCAGCTGTTCAGCAGTCCGGGGTCTCCGTTACGCTTCATAATGCGCCACACATTTTCAATGGGAGACAGGTCTGGACTGCAGGCAGGCCAGTCTAGTACCCACACTCTTTTACTACGAAACCATGCTGTTGTAACCCGTGCAGAATGTGGTTTGGCATTGTCTTGCTGAATTAAGCAGGGGCGTCCATGAAAAAGATGTTGCTTGGATGGCAGCATATGTTTCTCCAAAACCTGTATGTGCCTTTCAGCATTAATGGTGCCTTCACAGATGTGTAAGTTACACTTGCCATTGGCACTAACACAGCTCCATACCGTCACAGATGCTGGCTTTTGAACTTTGTGTCAGACATTTGGTTACTGATTCACTTTTCACTTTGGTTCTTTTCCTCTTTGGCCCGGTGGACACGACATCCACAATTTCCAAAAACAATTTGCAATGTGGACTCGTCGGACCACAGAACACTTTTCCACTTTGCATCAGTCCATCTAAGATGAGCTCGGGCCCCGAGAAGCCAGCGGCGTTTCTGGGTGTTGTTGATAAATGGCTTTTGCTTTGCATAGTAGAGTTTCAAGTTGCACTTACGGATGTAGCACCAAACTGTATTTACTGACATTGGCTTTCTGAAGTGTTCCTGAGCCCCTGTGGTGATATCCTTGACACATTGATGTCGGTTTTTGATGCAGTAGCCGCCTGAGGGATCGAAGGTCACGGGCATTCAGTGTTGGTTTTCGGCCTTGCCGCTTACATGCAGTGATTGCTCCAGATTCTCTGAACCTTTTGATGACATTATGGACCGTAGATGATGAAATCCCTAAATTCCTTGCAATTGTAGGTAGAGGAACATTGTCCTTAAACTGTTCGACTATTTTCTCACGCACTTGTTCACAAAGAGGTGAACCTCGCCCCATCTTTGCTTATGAATGACTGAGCAATTCAGGGAAGCTCCTTTTATACCCAATCATGGCACCCACTCTTTCCCAATTAGCCTGTTCACCTGTGGGATGTTCCGAAACAGGTGTTTGATGAGCAGTCCTCAACTTTCTCAGTCTTTTTTGCCACCTTTCCCAGCTTTTTTGGAACGTGTTGCAGCCATAAAATTCAAAGTTAGTGATTATTTGCTAAAAACAAAGTTTATCAGTTTGAACATTAAATATCTTGTCTCTGTAGTGTATTCAATTAAATATAGGTTGAAAATGATTTGCAAATAATTGTATTCTGTTTTGATGTTAAACACAACGTCCCAACTTCATTGGAATTGGGGTTGTAATATTGCAGCCATTTGCTAAAATCATTCATCATTCAAATTCATTTTTTTCCTCATTAATGTACACACAGCACCCCATATTGACAGAAGAAAACTGAGTTGTTGAGATTTTTGTTCAGATTATATTAAAAAAGAAAAATTGGAATATCACACAGCAAGTATTCAGTGTTGCTCAGTATTTCGTAGAACCACCCGTTTGAGCTAATACAGCCATGAGTCTTTTTGGGAATGATGCAACAAGTTTTTCACACCTGGATTTGGGGATCCTCTGCCATTGAATGGTGAATATTGGTGGACAGCCATTTTCAGGTCTCTCCAGAGAAGCTCAATTGGGTTTAAGTCAGGGCTCTGGCTGGGCCATACATGAACAGTCACGGAGTTGTTCTGAAGTCATTCATTCATCTTCCGTTCCCCTTATCCTCATTGGGGTTGCGGACGTGCTGGAGCCTATCCCAGCTATCTTCGGGCGAGAGGCGGGGGTACACCCTGTACTGGTCGCCAGCCAATCGCAGTGCACATATAAACAAACAACCATTCACACTCACATTATCACCTACGGGCAATTTAGAGTTTTCAGTTAACTGACCCTGCATGTTTTTGGGATGTGGGAGGAAACCGGAGTACCCGGAGAAAACCCACACAGGCACGGGGAGAACATGCAAACTCCACACAGGTGGGGCCAGGATTTGAACCCCAGTCCTCAGAACTGTGAGGCATACGCTCTAACCAGTGTTAGATCTCCTAACCAGTCGGTCACCACACCGCTGTTCTGAAGTCACTCCTTTGTTATTTTAGCTGTGTGCTTAGGGTCATTGTCTTGTTGGAAGGTGACCCTTTGGCCCAGTCTGAGGTCCTGAGCACTCTGGAGAAGGTTTTCGTCCAGGATATCCCTGTACTTGGCCGCATTCATCTTTCCTTCGATTGCAACCAGTCGTCCTGTCCCTGCAGCTGAAAAACACACCCACACCATGATGCTACCACCACCATGCTTCACTGTTGGGACTGTATTGGACTGGTAATGAGAAGTGCCTGGTTTTCTCCACACATACCGCTTAGTTATTAAGGCCAAAAAGTTCTATCTTGGTCTCATCATACCAGAGAATCTTATTTCTCACCATCTTGGAGTCCTTCAGGTGTTTTTTTTTATAGCAAACGCAATGCGGGCTTTCATGTGTCTTGCACTGAGGGGAGGCTTCCGTAGAGTCACTCTACCATAAGTAGTTCTTTTAGCGACATTCATAACCTTGCAATGTCGTGACCGTCATAAAACAAGGACATACAGTAATTTTCATCTTGTAGTGTAATGGTACAGGAAATCATGGCAATATTTCTGAGCTCCATGCTTGGTTTTGACTGTTTTTAATCTTATTGTAAATCAGTCATTGCTGGTTACTGATTCAAAACCCCATCTAAAGGTTTGGGTTTATTGAAAGTCATTAGCTCATTGCCGGAGCGAATCGAGACTTTGCTTTTCATGTTTTTACTGAAGAGTCGAACTGTATTGTGTGAAGGGAATTCCTTGACTCCATTTACTGTTTTCCTGTGCAGCACAAGCCTAAGAGAGTGAGAAGAGCGGTTCATTAAATAACAAATATACGGTAACTGTCCTGGTCCTCAGTCGGAAAAGGGTGGTGTGCCCTCTCCAGGTCGGGGAGGAGATCCTGCCCCAAGTGGAGGAGTTCAAGCATCTTGGGGTCTTGTTCACAAGTGAGGGAAGAATGGAACGGGAGATGAAGAGGTGGATCGGTGCAGCGTCTGCAGTGATGCGGACTTTGTATCGATATGTTGTGGTAAAGAAGGAGCTAAGCAGAAAGGCGAAGCTCTCGATTTACTGGTCGATCTACGTTCCTACCCTCACCTATGGTCACGAGCTGTGGGTCGCGACCGAAAGAACAAGATCCCGGATACAAGCGGCCGAAATGAGTTTCCTCCGCAGGGTGTCCGGGCTCCCGCTTAGAGAGAGGGTGAGAAGCTCGGTCATCCGGGAGGATCTCAGAGTATAGCCGCTGCTCCTCCACATCGAGAGGAGCCAGATGAGGTGGCTGGGGCATCTGATTCGGATGCCTCCCGGACACCTCCCTGGTGAGGTGTTCCGGGCACGTCCCACCGGGAGGAGACCCCGGAGACGACCCAGGACACGCTGGAGAGACTACATCCTTCGGCTGGCCTGGGAACGCCTCGGGATCCCCCCGGAAGACCTGGATGAAGTGGCTGGGGAGTGGGAAGTCTGGGCGTCCCTGCTAAAGCTACTGCCCCCGTGACCCGACCTTGGATAAGTGGGAGAAAATGGATGGATGGATGGATGGATGGATATACGGTAACTGGTTTAGCATGTCAGTTCAAACTTGTAGTGACAGATGGGAATCAACAAAGAGAAATAACAACCCAAGTCATGGTTTAAAGTAAACTCCGTTTGAAATGACAAATACAGTGGTATATATTCATAAATTATTCCTATAAGTTAAAATAACGATTTTGTTTAGACCATAATTTGATACACTGTCACTGCCATATTTAGCGTGCGCAAAGAATTCTGGGAATGATTACGTAGAATGGCTGTTGTAAAATTGTTACGTTGCTGCTCTCTGCGGAGTTAAGCTAGCCACTCGCGAACAACTTTTATCCTCAGTGAAAATAGTTAAAAATGCCATACTGTGCCGCTTTGGGATGCAATTTCCAATCAGGACGGAATGCAAAAAAGGAGGTAAGCAGTCATAGCTTCCCCAAAAAGATCAACTTGAGGAAACGGTGGGAGCATATGGCCGGAAGAGTTGAGCTGCCGAAAGATCTGCAGTTGTTTGAAACCTTTGATCGCCCCCAGCTCATGAGAGAACTCACCGGTGTGTCTGGGTATAAATGAATCCAATAAAAATCCAATGCAGTGCCGACTATCTTTCGTCACAAGCAGCCTAAACGGCTGCGTGTGACAAGCGAAAGCCGAGCAAAAAGACGCGAAAGACAGGAGGCGCTGGCCGCTTACCTTGATGAGCTCACGTTAGCAACAGCAGCAGCTGTTGTAACCAAACCATCGCCAACGGAAACTGAGTTAGCAGTGAAAAATAATAAAATGGGTATGCATGTAACTTTACTCTCAGTTATCACTGAATACATTTATAACATCGGGCAAAACGAACAAGTACCATGACCAGCGGCAGAAATGAAACTGAGCTCTTTACAACAGATACTCTCTTTCTCAGACGGCATTGGCAAGCGGTAGCTACAAATACACCACTGAAAATGACCAACTTGTTTCTTCTTTCTACCTCTCTCTCCTAATTTTCCTGATCACACGCTGGCTCGAACTGAAATGGCTGAACAGCGTTCATCGCTGCCGGGGCTGCTACTGTGGCTTACTGCTAAAAACTCCGTGCGTCGGGCACATCCCCATTTGACGTCACTACCTAGAATGCACTGCGAGGAAAAACAATGGCGGCCTATGTTGAAATTATGATTTGTAAATATATATAAATCTGGAAAAATCTATCGAAAGTTGTATCTTATTGTTGTTACTCAAGTCGAAAGAGATTATATATGGGTTATTCCACTGAGGTGGTACACAATTTGTGACCATGTAAGGAAAAATTTCAGAACTTGAATCATTTTGTTGAAAATATGTTAGTAAAATTTACATTAAGGGGTTCATGGGATAAAAACATACATTGTTTACTTAATATGACCATCATTTGACCAGTGTTCTTCGCTTGTAACACTGACTCTAGATATGAACATGGAAAGCTGTTTATTGTATGAAAACCTTGGGAATTTTTCACACAAATACTAGGGTTAGAGTAGGTTCACAAACCAATTGATGTCCAACTTTTTAATGCACCGCAAAGTATCGAGTAAAACATTTACTTAGGGCAAATATAGATGTGTGTAACATTGACTAAAAATACAACATGGAAAATGAAGGACCTGAATACTAACCAGTGTAAGTGAATGAATTCAGTGGATATCAGAACTTAATAGGACTAGAGAATTTTTCAATATCAGTTTCCTTACTTGGTATGATACCTTTCACAGTTAGACCATCAACTTGAAGTTTGACAGGATGCCTTTATAATCGGAACTGACTCCAAGTTTAATAAGAAGGATTAAAGTATGCGCGTAATCATGACCACATCCTCAACACTGCTGTGACTCGGCAAAATTACTAGCGAGTCAGCAGTGCAGTCAGGAGACACAGAAAACAGCCTGTGCACTAGTGATAGAAAACGGTCGAAATTCACCAATCATGTCTCCTTCAACGAATCAAACAAGAAACCATCTAATTCTATACAAACTCGCTTTTTATTCTTGCTAGTAACTTGACCGTTTGAGATCGAAGCGTGTAACATTTTGACATCATTATCTTGAAAACACTTACCAGGTTCTTACCGGCCCCACCATGTTCCCATCAAGCTCAAATGCTGGTCGTATGTAAGCCGAAAATGGTTCTGGGTGATCGATGTCGCAAAATATTCGACCGTTTTTGTTATTTTGTCCAAGTCGCTCGAACGGAACTATGACCGACATTTAAAAATGTAAGTCAATATTGTCTCCTACTCCTTCTGAAGCAATTGATTGATCCTTCTATGATTATTTTTGGAGTTTATTGCATCAATTCCAAATAGCGGTCGTAAAATTGGTCGTTGTTTGTTTACAGTTATGAAATTTGACTGGCCCCTTGCTCGTAACGCGTTTTGACCGACAAAGTTACAAGTACGATGCCTATTTCTAATAAGTGCCTCTAAGAAATCTCGCCATGGAATGTCATTAACTTCTGTTGAGTGGTAGGCGCACCCTTTTAGCAGATATTGGCGAAGTGGTTGCATGATTTTGCCGATATTTCTCACACTGTGCCTATTTCCATTGATGACTGCTAAAATGTCAGACTTCGGTGCTGGTCAAAAACCACAAAAATGTGTTTGACATGGTTTATTGCAAAATAATTGGAGGTGGAAAATTCTTGATACAATATTTTATATCTACGTTGATACCTGATTACTGACGATACTGTGGTGTGTTAATATTTAATGGCCTTTTCATGTATTTTACGGTTAATAATTGCTTGTAACATTTCACCACATCCGTGTAATGACCCATATACCAAACGTCATTAGCTCATCCTTGTATTATTGTTTGTCAAGGTGTTAAATTGTTAAAAAATATAACTTTATTGCCATAATTACAGCTATCAATTTTGAGTTTGTTTTGAGTGTAAAGTGGAGAATGACACGAGTGACGCTTTTCATCATCAAGATGTGAGTATAAAAGCGGTTCAAATGATAAACTTTATCAAATGTTGATTGTTTTGATTAATTACAGTAAATGTGTTAAATTAATTCACTTATTTGATAATCGTGAAGAATGCTTTTAAAGACTTTATAGAGTTTTCTCAAATTCAAACCTTTTAGTTGAAGATAAACATTAACATTCTAAGTCTTAGATGGTAAATATTAGTAGACTAACTTTAGCTGTCTGATAATTGGAACAGATTTCAAAAGCAGGACAAAGTGGTCTAAATTACATAAGGAGGGCAGGGGGGAGGCTGTGACTATGTTTGCCGTGGGCCCCCAAATGACTAGCCAGCTACGTACGGCCCTGGTTCGAGCCAGCTCGGCATGACAAATACAGTGGGATTAGCGGCTCATGTATTGATGAAGAAGGCAGCTAGCAAGTTGAGAAAACTAATGTGAATTGCAGGACACATCGACCCTCAACACTTCAAACGTACGTCGCGGTAATAAAGATGCACGCTTCAATTCGGCGGCATCGAGTCTTGTCTTCCCCGGTGCGCTGCTCCCCGCATCTGGGAAAGCCCGTGAGCCTAACTGCTTATAGCCAGCAGCGGCTGGACGGCGGATTGAAGCATTTTAGGAAGCTGGGAAAAATCATTAACACCGTTGACACACGGCAGAATGAGCGCGCTCTCTTTAACTTTTATCAGAAGGGGCTTTTGAGTTTTGATGCAGCCAATTTTGATTCACCAGCGTGGCGAACGTGGACAATATTCGCTTCGCCACTTCCTGTTTGAATTAGCTATTGGCGAGGTGGCGAGCAGGCAGCGTGATCCCTGTCCTACATGACACGTGTTTTAGTATTGGCGGAGATATGGACTGAAGTATGGTAGTATGGAAGTATTTCCAGCTTCCAGTTGATCATTTTTGCCTATTAGGCACGCTTCAAGTCTGGCTTCTACACCTTCGTGGGGAGTGCGGTCCTGAGACACTTCATCAGGTTTTACATCTTTGGGAACGAGAGGGAGAATTCCGGAACATGTGTGTCTTGCTGGAACATGTTCATCATGCACAAGGCTGCCTCTTTAAACAAGCCTTGCACCCCTAATGGGTGTGCTGTAAGGAGTTGTAAACTTGGTGAATTGTATTCACCACCCTTTCTGTCTAGTTCTAATCCTAAAGTAATGTTTTCACCAAAGAATACAGGTAACTTTTGCTTTGACACAATGTTTCAGATCGGGAAACCCTGATCAGGCCTGCATTTTCCACCTCGAGGAATGTCTTTAATAAAGGCCACACACAACAGTACTAACATTCTCCATACATAAAAGACACAAAACACTGTAAATTCAACCAGTCAATGAAAGGACAAGGGTATAGGGAATGGCATTTGACTGTGTGGAAAATTGGTGATCAATAGATCAATTTTTTTTATATTAGATTTTAGTCATGTGAGATGCCAGGAAAACTTAAACTGTTTCTGTTTCGATGTAGCTTATCTTAGCCTACCTCCATGATGATGTTCTTTTGATCAGTAACTCATTGAGTCCAAATCAACAGCGCCCTTGTTGGTTGAATTACTGTAGTGTTTTTGACTATCATTTTGACTACTACTACTACTACTATGACTACTCTTTCTTCATTTTGTTTTCTGGCAGTCTAGATGCGCCACCATGGTTCGTCTTACAGGTCAATCTTGGTACGACGACAGATTTGTGTACTGAGCATAGTGTACGAATTAAAGTGTGTTCTGATTTGGGGGAGGAGACTGGTGATTGTCAGTGGAGATGTCATTGTGTGTAGTCTTCGGTGTTGGTTATCTGGAGTACACTACAGTAAGCACACACATGCCAAGTATTATTTCCTTATCGTGTGTGGGGTCTGCAGAGCTGTCTAATGTAATGTAACGGATCATCCATATTTTGTTGCGGAAATCACTGAATGCTAACTTGTTATGTCCGTATTAAAACCGATTGTTTTGGATATTTAAAAATTCCAGCGTCTGACATTAATAGTGTCCCCGGGCCAGCACGGCACTGTGTCAGGCCACCAAGACGCTTCGGACACTGTCCAGAACAAATTTCATAAATGAAGTCAATGAAATAAACAAGATATTGTTTAAAAAAAATTATAAAAATAAACGCCACGTCCGCATTGAGGAGTCGCCCAACCTCTTTGCTTTCCTCTGTTTGGGTGCTATCGGTGAATGCTTGATGCATGCTCTTTTGCCCCGTCCCCAGCAACCTACGAGCTCCGGCTAAATACGATGCGGAGCTGCAGAGGTGAAGGTTCCCGTCGTGTCCTGTGTCACTAATCATCACCTTCCATGGTAGCGAATAACACTTCTGACATGTATCGTTATCACAACCCTTTGGACGAGGAGTAATTAATGAGAAATTGCAAATTGTGCTAATTGGTAAGTTATTGTGACATAGTTGCGAAACACAGAAAAAAGTGATCTGGTGATACAGCACACATAGATCTGGCTGGAAGCTCATTTTTGCAGAGAGTAACCAACTTTGACCAGCAAAATAGCAGGCAAATTAATAAGTCTGGGGAGAAAATAATACACAGGAAAGTACCATCTGGATTAAGTGTTGTCAGCGCAAAGTTCAAAAGCCAACATCTGTGATGATGCATTATGGGGGGGTGTTAGTGCCCATGGATGGCATGGGTAAGTGTGAAGGCACCATTAATGCTGAAAGTTACATACAGGTTTTTTACAACCCCATTTCCAAATTGGGACGTTGTGTTAAACATAAATAAAAACAGAATACAATGATTTGCAAATCATGTTCAAACTATATTTAAT